>NW_026290406.1:0-77901 GCF_023373465.1 Oncorhynchus keta
CTTTTACATGATGACAGACCAGCTAGGATCTCCTGTCTCTATTATAATTACAACAGACCAGCTAGATCTACTGTTTCTATTATTATATTATGACAGAGCAGCTAGATCTACTGTCTCTATTATATTATGACAGACCAGCTAGATCTACTGTCTCTATTATATTATGACAGACCAGCTAGATCTACTGTTTCTATTATACTATGACAGACCAGCTAGATCTACTGTCTCTATTATATTATGACAGACCAGCTAGATCTACTGTGTCTATTATATTATGACACCGGCTAGATCTACTGCCTCTTTTACATGATGACAGACCAGCTAGATCTATATCTCTATTATATGATGACAGACCAGCTGATCTACTGTCTCTATTATATTATGACAGACCAGCTAGATCTACTGTCTCTATTATATTATGACAGACCAGCTAGATCTACTGTCTCTATTATATTATGACAGACCAGCTAGATCTACTGTCTCTATTATATGACAGACCAGCTAGATCTACTGTCTCTATTATATTATGACCAGCTATTATAGATCAACCAGCAAGAATATCTCTATTATATTATGACAGACCAGCTTTTGATCTACTGTCTATTTTATATTATGGCAGACCAGCTCTACTGTCTCTATTATATTATGACAGACCAGCTAGATCTACTGTCTCTATTATATTATGACAGACCAGCTAGATCTACTGTCTCTATTATATTATGACAGACCAGCTTGATCTAATGTCTCTATTATATTATGACAGACCAGGCTAGATCTACTGTCTCTATTATATTACAACAGACCAGCTAGATCTACTGTCTCTATTATATTATGACAGACCAGCTAGATCTACTGTCTCTAGTAAAATATGACAGACCAGCTAGATCTACTGCCTCTTTTACATGATGACAGACCAGCTAGATCTAATATCTCTATTATATTATGACAGACCAGCTAGATCTACTGTTTCTATTATATTATGACAGACCAGCTAGATCTACTGTCTCTATTATATTACGACAGACCAGCTAGATCTACTGTTTCTATTATAATATGACACACCAGCTAGATCTAATATCTCTATTATATTATGATGACCAGCTAGATCTACTGTCTCTATTATATTATGACAGACCAGCTAGATCTACTGTCTCTATTATATTATGACAGACCAGCTTGATCTACTGCCTCTAGTTTACATGATGACAGACCAGCTAGATCTACTGTCTCTTATTATATTATGACAGACCAGCTAGATCTACTGTTTCTTTTTATGATGACAGACCAGCTAGATCTACTGTCTCTATTATACTACAACAGACCAGCTAGATCTACTGTCTATTATATTATGACAGACCAGCTAGATCTAATGTCTCTATTATATTATGACAGACCAGCTAGATCTACTGTCTCTAGTATAATATGACAGACCAGGCTAGGATCTAATGTCTCTATTATATTAAGACAGGACCAGCTAGATCTACTGTCTCTTTATAATATGACAGACCAGCTAGATCTACTGTCTCTATTATATTATGACAGACCAGCAAGATCTACTGTCTTTATTATATTATGACAGACCAGCCAGATCTACTGTCTATTTTATATTATGACAGACCAGCCAGATCTACTGTCTCTATTATATTATGACAGACCAGCTAGATCTAATGTCTCTATTATACGACAGAGCAGCTTGATCTAATGTTCTATTATAATATGACAGACCAGCTAGGATATAATGTCTCTATTATATTAAGACAGACCAGCTAGATCTACTGTCTCTATTAATATGACAGACCAGCTAGAGCTACTGTCTCTATTATAATTATGACAGACCAGCTAGATCTACTGTTTCTTTTATATGATGACAGACCAGCTAGATCTACTGTCTCTATTATATTATGACAGACCAGCTAGATCTACTGTCTCTATTATATTATGACAGACCAGCTAGAGCTACTGTCTCTATTATAATTACAACAGACCAGCTAGATCTACTGTTTCTATTATATTATGACAGACCAGCTAGATCTACTGTCTATTATATTATGACAGACCAGCTAGATCTACTGTCTCTATTATATTATGACAGACCAGCTAGATCTACTGTCTATTATATTATGACAGACCAGCTAGATCTAATGTCTCTATTATATTATGACAGACCAGCTTGATCTAATGTCTCTATTATATTATGACAGACCAGCTAGATCTACAGTTTCCATTATATTATGACAGACCAGCTCGATCTACTGTCTCTATTATATTATGACAGACCAGCTAGATCTACTGTGTCTGTTATATTATGACAGACCGGCTAGATCTACTGCCTCTTTTTCATGATGACAGACCAGCTAGATCTCCTGTCTCTATTATATTATGACACACCAGCTAGATCTAATATCTCTATTATATTATGACAGACCAGCTTGATGTAATGTCTCTATTATATTATGGCAGACAGGCTAGGACTAATGTCTCTATTATATTAAGACAGACCAGCTAGATCTACTGTCTCTATTATATTATGACAGACCAGACTACAGCTATTATATTATCTAATATCTCTGTTTTACATGATGACAGACCAGCTAGATCTCCTGTCTCTATTATAATTACAACAGACCAGCTAGATCTACTGTCTTTATTATATTATGACAGACCAGCTAGATCTACTGTCTCTATTATATTATGACAGACCAGCAAGATCTACTGTCTCTATTATATTACAACAGACCAGCTAGATCTACTGTCTCTATTATAATATGACAGACCAGCTAGATCTACTGTTTCTATTATAATATGACAGACCAGCTAGATCTAATATTTCTATTATAATATGACACACCAGCTAGATCTACTGTCTCTATTATATTATGACAGACCAGCTAGATCTAATGTCTCTATTATATTATGACAGACCAGCTAGATCTACTGTCTCTATTATAATATGTATACACAGACCAGCTAGATCTACTGTCTCTATTATATTATGACAGACCAGCTAGATCTACTGTCTCTATTATATTATGACAGACCAGCTAGATCTACTGTCTCTATTATATTATGACAGACCGGCTTGATCTACTGCCTCTTTTACATGATGACAAACCAGCTAGATCTCCTGTCTCTATTATAATCACAACAGACCAGCTAGATCTACTGTTTCTATTATATTATGACACACCAGCTAGATCGAATATCTCTATTATATTATGACAGACCAGCTAGATCTACTGTCTCTATTATATTATGACAGACCAGCTAGATCTACTGTCTCTATTATATTATGACAGACCAGCTAGATCTACTGTCTCTATTATAATACGACAGACCAGCTAGATCTAATATCTCTATTATATTATGACAGACCAGCTAGATCTACTGTCTCGATTATATTATGACAGACCAGCTAGATCTACTGTCTCTATTATATTATGACAGACCGGCTTGATCTACTGCCTCTTTTACATGATGACAGACCAGCTAGATCTCCTGTCTCTAGTAAAATATGACAGACCGGCTAGATCTACTGCCTCTTTTACATGATGACAGACCAGCTAGATCTAATATCTCTATTATATTATGACAGACCAGCTAGATCTACTGTCTCTATTATATTATGACAGACCAGCTAGATCTACTGTCTTTATCATATTATGACAGACCAGCTAGATCTACTGTTTCTATTATAATATGACACACCAGCTAGATCTAATATCTCTATTATATTATGACAGACCAGCTAGATCTACTGTCTCTATTATATTATGACAGACCAGCTAGATCTACTATCTCTATTATATTATGACAGACCAGCTAGATGATACTGTCTTCTTTATATTATGACAGACCAGCTAGATCTACTGTCTCTATTATATTATAGATCTACTGTCTCTATTATATTATGACAGACCAGCTAGATCTACTGTTTCTATTATAATATGACACACCAGCTAGATCTAATATCTCTATTATATTATGACAGACCAGCTAGATCTACTGTCTCTATTATATTATGACAGACCAGCTAGATCTACTGTCTCTATTATATTATGACAGACCAGCTTGATCTACTGCCTCTTTACATGATGACAGACCAGCTAGATCTACTGTCTCTATTATAATCACAACAGACCAGCTAGATCTACTGTTTCTATTATATTATGACACACCAGCTAGATATAATATCTCTATTATATTATGACAGACCAGCTAGATCTACTGTCTCTATTATATTATGACAGACCAGCTAGATCTACTGTCTCTATTATATTATGACAGACCAGCTAGATCTACTGTCTCTATTATAATATGACAGACCAGCTAGATCTATATCTCTATTATATTATGACAGACCAGCTAGATCTACTGTCTCTATTATATTATGACAGACCAGCTAGATCTACTGTCTCTATTATATTATGACAGACCAGCTAGATCTAATGTCTCTATTATATTATGACAGACCAGGAAGATCTACTGTCTTTATTATATTATGACAGACCAGCTAGATCTACTGTTTCTATTATATTATGACAGACCAGCTAGATCTACTGTCTCTATTATATTATGACAGACCAGCTAGATCTACTGTCTCTATTATATTATGACAGACCAGCTAGATCTACTGTCTCTGACAGACCAGCTAGATCTACTGTCTCTATTATATTATGACAGTCCAGCTAGATCTACTGTCTCTATTATATTATGACAGACCAGCTAGATCTACTGTCTCTATTATATTATGACAGACCAGCTAGATCTACTGTCTCTATTATATTATGACAGACCGGCTTGATCTACTGCCTCTTTTACATGATGACAGACCAGCTAGATCTAATATCTCTATTATATTATGACAGACCAGCTAGATCTACTGTCTCTATTATATTATGACAGACCAGCTAGATCTACTGTCTCTATTATATTATGACAGACCAGCTAGATCTACTGTCTCTATTATATTATGACAGACCAGCTAGATCTACTGTCTCTATTATATTATGACAGACCAGCTAGATCTACTGTCTCTATTATAATATGACAGACCAGCTAGATCTACTGTCTCTATTATATTATGACAGACCAGCTAGATCTACTGCCCTTTTCATGATGACAGACCAGCTAGATCTCCTGTCTCTATTATATTATGACAGACCAGCTAGATCTACTGTTTCTATTATATTATGACAGACCAGCTAGATCTACTGTCTCTATTATATTATGACAGACCAGCTAGATCTACTGTCTCTATTATATTATGACAGACCAGCTAGATCTACTGTTTCTATTATATTATGACAGACCAGCTAGATCTAATGTCTCTATTATATTATGACAGACCAGCTAGATCTACTGTCTCTATTATATTATGACAGACCAGCTAGATCTACTGTCTCTATTATAATTTGACAGACCAGCTAGATCTACTGTCTCTAGTAAAATATGACAGACCAGCTAGATCTACTGCCTCTTTTACATGATGACAGACCAGCTAGATCTAATATCTCTATTATATTATGACAGACCAGCTAGATCTACTGTCTCTATTATATTATGACAGACCAGCTAGATCTACTGTCTCTATTATATTATGACAGACCAGCTAGATCTACTGTTTCTATTATAATATGACACACCAGCTAGATCTAATATCTCTATTATATTATGACAGACCAGCTAGATCTACTGTCTCTATTATATTATGACAGACCAGCTAGATCTACTGTCTCTATTATATTATGACAGACCGGCTTGATCTACTGCCTCTTTTACATGATGACAGACCAGCAAGATCTCCTGTCTCTATTATAATCACAACAGACCAGATTAGATCTACTGTTTCTATTATATTATGACACACCAGCTAGATCTAATATCTCTATTATATTATGACAGACCAGCTAGATCTACTGTCTCTATTATATTATGATAGACCAGCTAGATCTACTGTCTCTATTATATTATGACAGACCAGCTTAGATCTACTGTTTCTATTATAATATGACAGACCAGCTAGATCTAATATCTCTATTATATTATGACAGACCAGCTAGATCTATTGTCTCTATTATATTATGACAGACCAGCTAGATCTACTGTCTCTATTATATTATGACAGACCAGCTTGATCTAATGCCTCTTTACATGATGACAAACCAGCTAGATCTCCAGTCTCTATTATATCACAACAGACCAGCTAGATCTACTGTTTCTATTATATTATGACAGACCAGCTAGATTGAATATCTCTATTATATTATGACAGACCAGCTAGATCTACTGTCTCTATTATATTATGATAGACCAGCTTGATCTACTGTCTCTATTATATTATGACAGACCAGCTAGATCTACTGTCTCTATTATATTATGACAGACCAGCTAGATCTACTGTTTCTATTATAATATGACACACCAGCTAGATCTAATATCTCTATTATATTATGACAGACCAGCTAGATCTACTGTCTCTATTATATTATGACAGACCAGCTAGATCTACTGTCTCTATTATATTATGACAGACCAGCTTGATCTACTGTCTCTTTTACATGATGACAAAAACCAGCGCTAGATATTATCACAACAGACCAGCTAGATCTACTGTCTTTATTATATTATGACAGACCAGCTAGATCTACTGTCTCTATTATATTATGACAGACCAGCTAGATCTACTGTCTCTATTATATTATGATAGACCAGCTAGATCTACTGTCTCTATTATATTATGACAGACCAGCTAGATCTACTGTCTCTAGTATAATATGACAGACCAGCTAGATCTACTGTCTCTATTATATTATGACAGACCGGCTAGATCTACTGTCTCTATTATATTATGACAGACCGGCTAGATCTACTGTCTCTATTATATTATGACAGACCAGCTAGATCTACTGTCTCTATTATATTATGACAGACCAGCTAGATCTACTGTCTCTTTATATTATGACAGACCAGCTAGATCTGATATCTCTATTATATTATGACAGACCAGCTAGTTCTACTGTCTCTATTATATTATGACAGACCAGCTAGATCTACTGTTTCTATTATATTATGACAGACCAGCTAGATCTACTGTTTCTATTATATTATGACAGACCAGCTAGATCTGATATCTCTATTATATTATGACAGACCAGCTAGATCTACTGTCTCTATTATATTATGACAGACCAGCTAGATCTACTGTCTCTATTATATTATGACAGACCAGCTAGATCTACTGTCTCTATTATATTATGACAGACCAGCTAGATCTACTGTTTCTATTATATTATGACAGACCAGCTAGATCTACTGTCTCTATTATATTATGACAGACCAGCTAGATCTACTGTCTATTATATTATGACAGACCAGCTAGATCTAATATCTCTATTATATTATGACAGACCAGCTAGATCTACTGTCTCTATTATATTATGACAGACCAGCTAGATCTACTGTCTCTATTATATTATGACAGACCAGCTAGATCTACTGTCTCTATTATAATACGACAGACCAGCTAGATCTAATATCTCTATTATATTTTGACAGACCAGCTAGATCTACTGTCTCTATTATATTATGACAGACCAGCTAGATCTACTGTCTCTATTATATTATGACAGACCGGCTAGATCTACTGCCTCTTTTCATGATGACAGACCAGCTAGATCTCATATCTCTATTATATTACAACAGACCAGCTAGATCTACTGTTTCTATTATATTATGACAGACCGGCTAGATCTACTGTCTCTATTATATTATGACAGACCAGCTAGATCTACTGTCTCTATTATAATTACAACAGACCAGCTAGATCTACTGTCTCTATTATATTATGACAGACCAGCTAGATCTACTGTCTATTTTATATTATGACAGACCAGCTAGATCTACTGTCTCTATTATATTATGACAGACCAGCTAGATCTACTGTCTATTATATTATGACAGACTAGCTAGATCTAATGTCTCTATTATATTATGACAGACCAGCTAGATCTACTGTCTCTATTATAATATGACAGACCAGCTAGATCTACAGTTTCCATTATATTATGACAGACCAGCTAGATCTACTGTCTCTATTATATTATGACAGACCAGCTAGATCTACTGTGTCTGTTATATTATGACAGACCGCTAGATCTACTGTGTCTGTTATATTATGACAGACCAGCTAGATCTACTGTGTCTGTTATATTATGACAGACCAGCTAGATCTACTGTGTCTATTATATTATGACAGACCAGCTAGATCTAATGTGTCTGTTATATTATGACAGACCAGCTAGATCTACTGTGTCTGTTATATTATGACAGACCAGCTAGATCTACTGTGTCTGTTATATTATGACAGACCAGCTAGATCTACTGTGTCTGTTATATTATGACAGACCAGCTAGATCTACTGTGTCTGTTATATTATGACAGACCAGCTAGATCTACTGTGTCTGTTATATTATGACAGACCAGCTAGATCTACTGTCTATTATATTATGACAGACCAGCTAGATCTACTGTCTCTATTATATTATGACAGACCAGCTAGATCTACTGTCTCTATTATATTATGACAGACCAGCTAGATCTACTGTCTCTATTATAATATGACACACCAGCTAGATCTACTGTCTCTATTATATTATGACAGACCAGCTAGATCTACTGTCTCTATTATATTATGACAGACCAGCTAGATCTACTGTCTCTATTATATTATGACAGACCAGCTAGATCTACTGTCTATTATATTATGACAGACCAGCTAGATCTACTGTCTCTATTATATTATGACAGACCAGCTAGATCTACTGTCTCTATTATATTATGACAGACCAGCTAGATCTACTGTTTCTATTATATTATGACAGACCAGCTAGATCTACTGTCTCTATTATATTATGACAGACCAGCTAGATCTACTGTTTCTATTATATTATGACAGACCAGCTAGATCTACTGTCTCTATTATATTATGACAGACCAGCTAGATCTACTGTCTCTATTATATTATGACAGACCAGCTAGATCTACTGTCTCTGTTATATTATGACAGACCAGCTAGATCTACTGCCTCTTTACATGATGACAGACCAGCTAGATCTACTGTCTCTATTATATTATGACAGACCAGCTAGATCTACTGTTTCTATTATATTATGACAGACCAGCTAGATCTACTGTCTCTATTATATTATGACAGACCAGCTAGATCTACTGTCTCTATTATATTATGACAGACCAGCTAGATCTACTGTCTCTATTATAATTACAACAGACCAGCTAGATCTACTGTCTCTATTATATTATGACAGACCAGCTAGATCTACTGTCTATTATATTATGACAGACTAGCTAGATCTAATGTCTCTATTATATTATGACAGACCAGCTAGATCTACTGTCTCTATTATAATATGACAGACCAGCTAGATCTACTGTCTCTATTATATTATGACAGACCAGCTAGATCTACTGTCTCTATTATAATATGACAGACCAGCTAGATCTACTGTCTCTATTATATTATGACAGACCAGCTAGATCTACTGTCTCTATTATAATATGACAGACCAGCTAGATCTAATATCTCTATTATATTATGACAGACCAGCTAGATCTACTGTCTCTATTATAATATGACAGACCGGCTAGATCTACTGTCTATTTTATATTATGACAGACCAGCTAGATCTACTGTCTCTGTTATATTATGACAGACCAGCTAGATCTACTGTCTATTATATTATGACAGACTAGCTAGATCTAATGTCTCTATTATATTATGACAGACCAGCTAGATCTACTGTCTCTATTATAATATGACAGACCAGCTAGATCTACAGTTTCCATTATATTATGACAGACCAGCTAGATCTACTGTCTCTATTATATTATGACAGACCAGCTAGATCTACTGTCTCTATTATATTATGACAGACCAGCTAGATCTACTGTCTCTATTATAATATGACAGACCAGCTAGATCTACAGTCTCTATTATATTATGATAGACCAGCTAGATCTACTGTCTCTATTATATTATGACAGACCAGCTAGATCTACTGTCTCTATTATATTATGACAGACCAGCTAGATCTACTGTTTCTATTATAATATGACACACCAGCTAGATCTCCTGTCTCTATTATAATCACAACAGACCAGCTAGATCTACTGTTTCTATTATATTATGACACACCAGCTAGATCGAATATCTCTATTATATTATGACAGACCAGCTAGATCTACTGTCTCTATTATATTATGACAGACCAGCTAGATCTACTGTCTCTATTATATTATGACAGACCAGCTTGATCTACTGCCTCTTTTATATGATGACAAACCAGCTAGATCTCCTGTCTCTATTATAATCACAACAGACCAGCTAGATCTACTGTTTCTATTATATTATGACACACCAGCTAGATTGAATATCTCTATTATATTATGACAGACCAGCTAGATCTACTGTCTCTATTATATTATGATAGACCAGCTTGATCTACTGTCTCTATTATATTATGACAGACCAGCTAGATCTACTGTCTCTATTATATTATGACAGACCAGCTAGATCTACTGTTTCTATTATAATATGACACACCAGCTAGATCTAATATCTCTATTATATTATGACAGACCAGCTAGATCTACTGTCTCTATTATATTATGACAGACCAGCTAGATCTACTGTCTCTATTATATTATGACAGACCGGCTTGATCTACTGCCTCTTTTACATGATGACAAACCAGCGAGATCTCCTGTCTCTATTATAATCACAACAGACCAGCTAGATCTACTGTTTCTATTATATTATGACACACCAGCTAGATCGAATATCTCTATTATATTATGACAGACCAGCTAGATCTACTGTCTCTATTATATTATGACAGACCAGCTAGATCTACTGTCTCTATTATATTATGACAGACCAGCTAGATCTACTGTCTCTAGTATAATATGACAGACCAGCTAGATCTACTGTCTCTATTATATTATGACAGACCAGCTAGATCTACTGTCTCTATTATATTATGACAGACCAGCTAGATCTACTGTCTCTATTATAATATGACAGACCAGCTAGATCTACTGTCTCTATTATATTATGACAGACCAGCTAGATCTACTGTCTCTATTATATTATGACAGACCAGCTAGATCTACTGTCTCTATTATATTATGACAGACCAGCTAGATCTACTGTCTCTAGTATAATATGACAGACCAGCTAGATCTACTGTCTCTATTATATTATGACAGACCAGCTAGATCTACTGTCTCTATTATATTATGACAGACCAGCTAGATCTACTGTCTCTATTATATTATGACAGACCAGCTAGATCTACTGTCTCTATTATATTATGACAGACCAGCTAGATCTACTGTTTCTATTATAATATGACACACCAGCTAGATCTAATATCTCTATTATATTATGACAGACCAGCTAGATCTACTGTCTCTATTATATTATGACAGACCAGCTAGATCTACTGTCTCTATTATATTATGACAGACCGGCTTGATCTACTGTCTCTTTTACATGATGACAAAACCAGCTAGATCTCCTGTCTCTATTATAATCACAACAGACCAGCTAGATCTACTGTTTCTATTATATTATGACACACCAGCTAGATCGAATATCTCTATTATATTATGACAGACCAGCTAGATCTACTGTCTCTATTATATTATGATAGACCAGCTAGATCTACTGTCTCTATTATATTATGACAGACCAGCTAGATCTACTGTCTCTATTATATTATGACAGACCAGCTAGATCTACTGTCTCTATTATATTATGACAGACCAGCTAGATCTACTGTCTCTATTATATTATGACAGACCGGCTAGATCTACTGTCTCTATTATATTATGACAGACCAGCTAGATCAACTGTCTCTATTATATTATGACAGACCAGCTAGATCTACTGTTTCTATTATATTATGACAGACCAGCTAGATCGATATCTCTATTATATTATGACAGACCAGCTAGATCTACTGTCTCTATTATATTATGACAGACCAGCTAGATCTACTGTCTCTATTATATTATGACAGACCAGCTAGATCTACTGTCTCTATTATATTATGACAGACCAGCTAGATCTACTGTTTCTATTATATTATGACAGACCAGCTAGATCTACTGTCTCTATTATATTATGACAGACCAGCTAGATCTACTGTCTATTATATTATGACAGACCAGCTAGATCTAATATCTCTATTATATTATGACAGACCAGCTAGATCTACTGTCTCTATTATATTATGACAGACCAGCTAGATCTACTGTCTCTATTATATTATGACAGACCAGCTAGATCTACTGTCTCTATTATAATACGACAGACCAGCTAGATCTAATATCTCTATTATATTTTGACAGACCAGCTAGATCTACTGTCTCTATTATATTATGACAGACCAGCTAGATCTACTGTCTCTATTATATTATGACAGACCGGCTAAATCTACTGCCTCTTTTTCATGATGACAGACCAGCTAGATCTAATATCTCTATTATATTACAACAGACCAGCTAGATCTACTGTCTCTATTATATTATGACAGACCGGCTAGATCTACTGTCTCTATTATATTATGACAGACCAGCTAGATCTACTGTCTCTATTATAATTACAACAGACCAGCTAGATCTATTGTCTCTATTATATTATGACAGACCAGCTAGATCTACTGTCTATTTTATATTATGACAGACCAGCTAGATCTACCTCTCTATTATATTATGACAGACCAGCTAGATCTACTGTCTATTATATTATGACAGACTAGCTAGATCTAATGTCTCTATTATATTATGACAGACCAGCTAGATCTACTGTCTCTATTATAATATGACAGACCAGCTAGATCTACAGTTTCTATTATATTATGACAGACCAGCTAGATCTACTGTCTCTATTATATTATGACAGACCAGCTAGATCTACTGTGTCTGTTATATTATGACAGACCAGCTAGATCTACTGTCTCTGTTATATTATGACAGACCAGCTAGATCTACTGTCTCTGTTATATTATGACAGACCAGCTAGATCTACTGTGTCTATTATATTATGACAGACCAGCTAGATCTACTGTGTCTGTTATATTATGACAGACCAGCTAGATCTACTGTGTCTGTTATATTATGACAGACCAGCTAGATCTACTGTGTCTGTTATATTATGACAGACCAGCTAGATCTACTAAGTCTGTTATATTATGACAGACCAGCTAGATCTACTGTGTCTGTTATATTATGACAGACCAGCTAGATCTACTGTGTCTGTTATATTATGACAGACCGGCTAGATCTACTGTCTATTATATTATGACAGACCAGCTAGATCTACTGTCTCTATTATATTATGACAGACCAGCTAGATCTACTGTCTCTATTATATTATGACAGACCAGCTAGATCTACTGTCTCTATTATAATATGACACACCAGCTAGATCTACTGTCTCTATTATATTATGACAGACCAGTTAGATCTACTGTCTCTATTATATTATGACAGACCAGCTAGATCTACTGTGTCTGTTATATTATGACAGACCAGCTAGATCTACTGTGTCTGTTATATTATGACAGACCAGCTAGATCTACTGTGTCTGTTATATTATGACAGACCAGCTAGATCTACTGTGTCTGTTATATTATGACAGACCGGCTAGATCTACTGTGTCTGTTATATTATGACAGACCAGCTAGATCTACTGTCTCTATTATATTATGACAGACCAGCTAGATCTACTGTGTCTATTATATTATGACAGACCAGCTAGATCTACTAAGTCTGTTATATTATGACAGACCAGCTAGATCTACTGTGTCTGTTATATTATGACAGACCAGCTAGATCTACTGTGTCTGTTATATTATGACAGACCAGCTAGATCTACTGTCTATTATATTATGACAGACCAGCTAGATCTACTGTCTCTATTATATTATGACAGACCAGCTAGATCTACTGTCTCTATTATATTATGACAGACCAGCTAGATCTACTGTCTCTATTATAATATGACACACCAGCTAGATCTACTGTCTCTATTATATTATGACAGACCAGCTAGATCTACTGTCTCTATTATATTATGACAGACCAGCTAGATCTACTGTCTCTATTATATTATGACAGACCAGCTAGATCTACTGTCTATTATATTATGACAGACCAGCTAGATCTAATGTCTCTATTATATTATGACAGACCAGCTTGATCTAATGTCTCTATTATATTATGACAGACCAGCTAGATCTACTGTTTCTATTATATTATGACAGACCAGCTAGATCTACTGTCTCTATTATATTATGACAGACCGGCTTGATCTACTGCCTCTTTTACATGATGACAAACCAGCTAGATCTCCTGTCTCTATTATAATCACAACAGACCAGCTAGATCTACTGTTTCTATTATATTATGACACACCAGCTAGATCTAATATCTCTATTATATTATGACAGACCAGCTAGATCTACTGTCTCTATTATATTATGACAGACCAGCTAGATCTACTGTCTCTATTATATTATGACAGACCAGCTAGATCTACTGTCTCTATTATAATATGACAGACCAGCTAGATCTACTGTCTCTATTATATTATGACAGACCAGCTAGATCTACTGTCTATTATATTATGACAGACCAGCTAGATCTAATGTCTCTATTATATTATGACAGACCAGCTAGATCTACTGTCTCTATTATAATATGACAGACCAGCTAGATCTACAGTTTCCATTATATTATGACAGACCAGCTAGATCTACTGTCTCTATTATATTATGACAGACCAGCTAGATCTACTGTGTCTGTTATATTATGACAGACCAGCTAGATCTACTGTGTCTGTTATATTATGACAGACCAGCTAGATCTACTGTGTCTGTTATATTATGACAGACCAGCTAGATCTACTGTGTCTGTTATATTATGACAGACCAGCTAGATCTACTGTGTCTGTTATATTATGACAGACCAGCTAGATCTACTGTCTCTGTTATATTATGACAGACCAGCTAGATCTACTGTGTCTATTATATTATGACAGACCAGCTAGATCTACTGTCTGTTATAATATGACAGACCAGCTAGATCTACTGTCTCTATTATATTATGACAGACCAGCTAGATCTACTGTGTCTATTATATTATGACAGACCAGCTAGATCTACTGTCTCTATTATATTATGACAGACCAGCTAGATCTACTGTCTCTATTATATTATGACAGACCAGCTAGATCTACTGTCTCTATTATATTATGACAGACCAGCTAGATCTACTGTCTCTATTATAATATGACACACCAGCTAGATCTACTGTCTCTATTATATTATGACAGACCAGCTAGATCTACTGTCTCTATTATATTATGACAGACCAGCTAGATCTACTGTGTCTATTATATTATGACAGACCGGCTAGATCTACTGTGTCTGTTATATTATGACAGACCAGCTAGATCTACTGTCTCTATTATATTATGACAGACCAGCTAGATCTACTGTTTCTATTATATTATGACAGACCAGCTAGATCTACTGTCTCTGTTATATTATGACAGACCAGCTAGATCTACTGTTTCTATTATAATATGACAGACCAGCTAGATCTAATATGTCTATTATATTATGACAGACAAGCTAGATCTACTGTCTATTATATTATGACAGACCAGCTAGATCTACTGTGTCTATTATATTATGACAGACCAGCTAGATCTACTGTGTCTGTTATATTATGACAGACCGGCTAGATCTACTGTCTTTTATATTATGACAGACCAGCTAGATCTACTATCTCTATTATATTATGACAGACCAGCTAGATCTACTGTCTCTATTATATTATGACAGACCAGCTAGATCTACTGTCTCTATTATAATATGACAGACCAGCTAGATCTACTGTCTATATTATATTATGACAGACCAGATAGATCTACTGTCTTTATTATATTATGACAGACCAGATATATCTACTGTCTTTATTATATTATGACAGACCAGATAGATCTACTGTCTTTATTATATTATGACAGACCAGCTAGATCTACTGTCTATATTATATTATGACAGACCAGCTAGATCTACTGTCTCTATTATATTATGACAGACCAGCTAGATCTACTGTCTCATTTATATTATGACAGACCAGCTAGATCTACTGTCTCATTTATATTATGACAGACCGCTTGATCTACTGTCTCTTTTACATGATGACAAACCAGCTAGATCTCCTGTCTCTATTATAATCACAACAGACCAGCTAGATCTACTGTTTCTATTATATATGACACACCAGCTAGATCTAATATCTCTATTATATTATGACAGACCAGCTAGATCTACTGTCTCTATTATAATATGACAGACCAGCTAGATCTACTGTCTCTATTATATTATGACAGACCAGCTAGATCTACTGTCTCTATTATATTATGACAGACCAGCTAGATCTACTGTCTCTATTATATTATGACAGACCAGCTAGATCTACTGTCTCTATTATATTATGACAGACCAGCTAGATCTACTGTCTCTATCATATTATGACAGACCAGCTAGATCAACTGTCTCTATTATATTATGACAGACCAGCTAGATCTACTGTTTCTATTATATTATGACAGACCAGCTAGATCTAATATCTCTATTATATTATGACAGACCAGCTAGATCTAATGTCTCTATTATATTATGACAGACCAGCTAGATCTACTGTCTCTATTATATTATGACAGACCAGCTAGATCTACTGTCTCTATTATATTATGACAGACCAGCTAGATCTACTGTTTCTATTATATTATGACAGACCAGCTAGATCTACTGTCTCTATTACATTATGACAGACCAGCTAGATCTACTGTCTCTATTATATTATGACAGACCGGCTAGATCTAATATCTCTATTATATTATGACAGACCAGCTAGATCTACTGTCTCTATTATATTATGACAGACCAGCTAGATCTACTGTCTCTATTATATTATGACAGACCAGCTAGATCTACTGTCTCTATTATAATACGACACACCAGCTAGATCTAATATCTCTATTATATTATGACAGACCAGCTAGATCTACTGTCTCTATTATATTATGACAGACCAGCTAGATCTACTGTCTCTATTATATTATGACAGACCGCTAGATCTACTGCCTCTTTTCATGATGACAGACCAGCTAGATCTCATATCTCTATTATATTACAACAGACCAGCTAGATCTACTGTTTCTATTATATTATGACAGACCAGCTAGATCTACTGTCTCTATTATATTATGACAGACCAGCTAGATCTACTGTCTCTATTATAATTTGACAGACCAGCTAGATCTATTGTCTCTATTATATTATGACAGACCAGCTAGATCTACTGTCTCTTTTATATTATGACAGACCAGCTAGATCTACTGTCTCTATTATATTATGACAGACCAGCTAGATCTACTGTCTATTATATTATGACAGACTAGCTAGATCTAATGTCTCTATTATATTATGACAGACCAGCTAGATCTACTGTCTCTATTATAATATGACAGACCAGCTAGATCTACAGTTTCCATTATATTATGACAGACCAGCTAGATCTACTGTCTCTATTATATTATGACAGACCAGCTAGATCTACTGTGTCTGTTATATTATGACAGACCAGCTAGATCTACTGTGTCTATTATATTATGACAGACCAGCTAGATCTACTGTGTCTATTATATTATGACAGACCAGCTAGATCTACTGTCTCTATTATATTATGACAGACCGGCTAGATCTACTGTGTCTGTTATATTATGACAGACCAGCTAGATCTACTATGTCTATTATATTATGACAGACCAGCTAGATCTACTGTGTCTGTTATATTATGACAGACCAGCTAGATCTACTAAGTCTATTATATTATGACAGACCAGCTAGATCTACTGTGTCTGTTATATTATGACAGACCAGCTAGATCTACTGTGTCTGTTATAATTATGACAGACCAGCTAGATCTACTGTCTATTATATTATGACAGACCAGCTAGATCTACTGTCTCTATTATATTATGACAGACCAGCTAGATCTACTGTCTCTATTATATTATGACAGACCAGCTAGATCTACTGTCTCTATTATAATATGACAGACCAGCTAGATCTACTGTCTCTATTATATTATGACAGACCAGTTAGATCTACTGTCTCTATTATATTATGACAGACCAGCTAGATCTACTGTTTCTGTTATATTATGACACACCAGCTAGATCTACTGTGTCTGTTATATTATGACAGACCAGCTAGATCTACTGTGTCTGTTATATTATGACAGACCAGCTAGATCTACTGTGTCTGTTATATTATGACAGACCAGCTAGATCTACTGTGTCTGTTATATTATGACAGACCAGCTAGATCTACTGTGTGTCTGTTATATTATGACAGACCAGCTAGATCTACTGTGTCTGTTATATTATGACAGACCGGCTAGATCTACTAAGCCTCTGTTTTATGATGACAGACCAGCTAGATCTACTGTCTGTTATATTATGACAGACCAGCTAGATCTACTGTGTCTGTTATATTATGACAGACCAGCTAGATCTACTGTCTATTATATTATGACAGACCAGCTAGATCTACTGTCTCTATTATATTATGACAGACCAGCTAGATCTACTGTCTCTATTATATTATGACAGACCAGCTAGATCTACTGTCTCTATTATAATATGACACACCAGCTAGATCTACTGTCTCTATTATATTATGACAGACCAGCTAGATCTACTGTCTCTATTATATTATGACAGACCAGCTAGATCTACTGTCTCTATTATATTATGACAGACCGCTAGATCTACTGTCTATTATATTATGACAGACCAGCTAGATCTACTGTTTCTATTATATTATGACAGACCAGCTAGATCTACTGTCTCTATTATATTATGACAGACCAGCTAGATCTACTGTTTCTATTATATTATGACAGACCAGCTAGATCTACTGTCTCTATTATATTATGACAGACCAGCTAGATCTACTGTTTCTATTATATTATGACAGACCAGCTAGATCTACTGTTTCTATTATATTATGACAGACCAGCTAGATCTACTGTCTCTATTATATTATGACAGACCAGCTAGATCTACTGTGTCTGTTATATTATGACAGACCAGCTAGATCTACTGCCTCTTTTACATGATGACAAACCAGCTAGCTCTACTGTCTCTATTATATTATGACAGACCAGCTAGATCTACTGTTTCTATTATATTATGACAGACCAGCTAGATCTACTGTCTCTATTATATTATGACAGACCAGCTAGATCTACTGTCTCTATTATATTATGACAGACCAGCTAGATCTACTGTCTCTATTATATTACAACAGACCAGCTAGATCTACTGTCTCTATTATATTATGACAGACCAGCTAGATCTACTGTCTATTATATTATGACAGACTAGCTAGATCTAATGTCTCTATTATATTATGACAGACCAGCTAGATCTACTGTCTCTATTATAATATGACAGACCAGCTAGATCTACTGTCTCTATTATATTATGACAGACCAGCTAGATCTACTGTCTCCATTATAATATGACAGACCAGCTAGATCTAATGTCTCTATTATATTATGACAGACCAGCTAGATCTACTGTCTCTATTATAATATGACAGACCAGCTAGATATACTGTCTCTATTATATTATGACAGACCAGCAAGATCTACTGTCTTTATTATATTATGACAGACCAGCTAGATCTACTGTCTATTTTATATTATGACAGACCAGCTAGATCTACTGTCTCTATTATATTATGACAGACCAGCTAGATCTACTGTCTATTATATTATGACAGACCAGCTAGATCTACTGTTTCTATTATATTATGACACACCAGCTAGATCTACTGTCTCTATTATATTATGACAGACCAGCTAGATCTACTGTCTCTATTATATTATGACAGACCAGCTAGATCTACTGTCTCTATTATATTATGACAGACCAGCTAGATCTACTGTCTCTAGTATAATATGACAGACCAGCTAGATCTACTGTCTCTATTATATTATGACAGACCAGCTAGATCTACTGTCTCTATTATATTATGACAGACCAGCTAGATCTACTGTGTCTGTTATATTATGACAGACCAGCTAGATCTACTGCCTCTTTTACATGATGACAAACCAGCTAGATCTACTGTCTCTATTATATTATGACAGACCAGCTAGATCTACTGTTTCTATTATATTATGACAGACCAGCTAGATCTACTGTCTCTATTATATTATGACAGAGACCAGCTAGATCTACTGTCTCTATTATATTATGACAGACCAGCTAGATCTACTGTCTCTATTATATTACAACAGACCAGCTAGATCTACTGTCTCTATTATATTAACAGACCAGCTAGATCTACTGTCTATTATATTATGACAGACTAGCTAGATCTAATGTCTCTATTATATTATGACAGACCAGCTAGATCTACTGTTTCTATTATAATATGACAGACCAGCTAGATCTACTGTCTCTATTATATTATGACAGACCAGCTAGATCTACTGTCTCCATTATAATATGACAGACCAGCTAGATCTAATGTCTCTATTATATTATGACAGACCAGCTAGATCTACTGTCTCTATTATAATTACAACAGACCAGCTAAATCTACTGTTTCTATTATATTATGACAGACCAGCTAGATCTACTGTCTCTATTATAATATGACAGACCAGCTAGATCTACTGTCTATTTTATATTATGACAGACCAGCTAGATCTACTGTCTCTATTATATTATGACAGACCAGCTAGATCTACTGTCTATTATATTATGACAGACCAGCTAGATCTAATGTCTCTATTATATTATGACAGACCAGCTAGATCTACTGTCTCTATTATAATATGACAGACCAGCTAGATCTACAGTTTCCATTATATTATGACAGACCAGCTAGATCTACTGTGTCTGTTATATTATGACAGACCGGCTAGATCTACTGCCTCTTTTACATGATGACAGACCAGCTAGATCTAATATCTCTATTATATTATGACAGACCAGCTAGATCTACTGTCTCTATTATATTATGACAGACCAGCTAGATCTACTATCTCTATTATATTATGACAGACCAGCTAGATCTACTGTCTCTATTATATTATGACAGACCAGCTAGATCTACTGTCTCTATTATATTACAACAGACCAGCTAGATCTACTGTTTCTATTATATTATGACAGACCAGCTAGATCTAATATCTATTTTATATTATGACAGACCAGCTAGATCTACTGTCTCTATTATATTATGACAGACCAGCTAGATCTACTGTCTCTATTATAATATGACAGACCAGCTAGATCTACTGTCTATTTTATATTATGACAGACCAGCTAGATCTACTGTCTCTATTATATTATGACAGACCAGCTAGATCTACTGTCTATTATATTATGACAGACCAGCTAGATCTAATGTCTCTATTATATTAAGACAGACCAGCTAGATCTACTGTCTCTATTATAATATGACAGACCAGCTAGATCTACAGTTTCCATTATATTATGACAGACCAGCTAGATCTACTGTCTCTATTATATTATGACAGACCAGCTAGATCTACTGTGTCTGTTATATTATGACAGACCAGCTAGATATACTGTCTCTATTACATTATGAAAGACCAGCAAGATCTACTGTCTCTATTATAATACGACAGAGCAGCTAGATCTACTTTCTCTATTAAATTATGACAGACCAGCTAGATATACTGTCTTTATTATATTATGACAGACCAGCTAGATCTACTGTCTCTCTTATATTATGACAGACAAGCTAGATATACTGTCTCTCTTATATTATGACAGACCAGCTAG
Source organism: Oncorhynchus keta (assembly GCF_023373465.1). NCBI lineage: Eukaryota > Metazoa > Chordata > Actinopteri > Salmoniformes > Salmonidae > Oncorhynchus > Oncorhynchus keta. The sequence continues at coordinate 21,989 of NW_026290406.1, forward strand.
ATATACTGTCTCTATTATATTATGACAGACCAGCTAGATCTACTGTCTCTATTATGTTACGACAGACCAGCTAGATCTACTGTCTCTACTATTTTATGACAGACCAGCGAGATCTACTGTCTCTATTATAATATGACAGACCAGCTATATCTACTGTCTCTATTATATTATGACAGACCAACAAGATCTACTGTCTCTATTATAATATGACAGATCAGCTCGATCTACGGTCTCTATTATGTTACGACAGACCAGCTAGATCTACTGTCTCTACTATTTTATGACAGACCAGCTAGATATACTGTCTTTATTATATTATGACAGACCAGCTAGATCTACTGTTTCTATTATAATATGACAGACCAGCTCAATCTACTGTCTCTATTATAATATGACAGACCAGCTAGATCTACTCTATTTATTATACTATGAAAGACCAGCTAGATTTACTCTCTATTATATTATGACAGCTATACACAGCTAGAGACAGCTACACACAGCTAGTGACAGCTACACACAGCTACACACAGCTAGAGACAGCTACACACAGCTAGAGAAAGCAACACACAGCTACACAGATCTATACACAGCTAGAGAAAGCAAGATACACAGCTAGAGACAGCTACACACAGCTAGAGACAGCTAGACACAGCTACACACAGCTGGAGACAGCAAGATACAGCTACACACAGCTATACACAGCAAGTTACAGCTATACACAGCTAGAGACTGCTACACACAGCAAGAAACAGCTACAAACAGCTAGAGACAGCTACACAAGATGCACAGCTAGAGACAGCTATACACAGCTAGAGACAGCTAGAGACAGCTACACACAGCTAGAGACAGCTACACACAGCTAGAGACATCTACAAACAGCTAGAGACATCTACAAACAGCTAGAGACAGCTAGAAACAGCTACACACAGCTAGAGACAGCTACACACAGCTAGAGACAGCTACACACAGCTCGAGACATCTAGAGACAGCTACACACAGCTAGAGACAGCTACAAACAGCTAGAGACAGCTACAGACAGCTATACACACAGCTAGAGACAGCTACAGACATGTCGAGACAGCTACAGACAGCTAGAGACAGTTACACACACCTAGAGACAGCTACACACAGCTATACACAGCTAGAGACAGCAAGATACACATCTACACATAGCTAGAGATAGCTACATACAGCTGGAGACATCTACACAGCTAGAGACAGCAATATACAGCTATACACATTTCACACAGCTAGAGACAGCTACACACACACAGCTACACACATTACAGACAGATAGCTACAGCTAGAGACAGTTAGCTAGAGACATCTACAAACAGCTAGAAACAGCTACACACAGCTAGAGACAGCTAAACACAGCTAGAGACAGCTACACACAGCTAGAGACAGCTACACACAGCTAGAGACATCTAGAGACAGCTACACACAGCTATACACAGCTACACACAGCTAGAGACAGCTACACACAGACATCTAGAGACAGCTACACACAGCTAGACAGACAGCTGAGACAGCTATACACAGCTACACACAGCTAGAGACACTAGAGACAGCTACAGACAGCTAGACAGCTACACACACCTAAAGCTACACACATCTACACACAGCTAGAGACAGCTACCAGCTAGCTGGAGACAGCTAAATACATCTACACCAGAGACAGCTACACACAGCTAGACATCTACAGCTATACACAGCTACACACAGCTAGAGACATCTACACACAGCTAAAGACATCTACACACAGCTAGAGACAGCTACATAGCTGGAGACAGCTACCAGCTACACCACACAGCTACACAGCAAGATGCACAGCTAACACACAGCTAAAGATCTACACACAGCTAGAGACAGCTACACATAGCTGGAGACAGCTACAAACAGCTAGAAAGCAACACACAGCTAGAGACATCTATCTAGCTACACACAGCTAGAGACAGATCTAGAGACAGCTACATAGCTGGAGACAGCTACACACACACAGCTAGAAACAGCTATGCACAGCTAGAGACAGCAAGCACATCAATACACAGCTAGAGACAGCAAGATACACACAGCTAGAGACATCTACTAGAGACACTACACACAGCTAAAGACATCTACACACAGCTAGAGACAGCTACACATAGCTGGAGACAGCTACAAACAGCTAGAGAAAGCACCACACAGCTACACACAGCTCTAGAGAGCAGACATCTAGAGACAGCTACACATAGCTGAGACAGCTCGGAAAGAGCTAGAGACATCCAAAGTTTGGTGTGGCGCCATTTCCGTTCCAATTTTCTGTAAGCTTCCTTCAGAGCTCGGGTATTTTCTATGTACCAGGGAGCTAGTTTCTTATGACAAATGCTTTTTGCCTTTAGGGGTGCGACTGCATGTAGGGTATTACGCAAGGCTAATTTGAGTTCCTCAGTTAGGTGGTTAACTGATTGTTGTACTTGACGTCCTTGGGTAGATGAAGGAGTCTGGAAGGGCATCTAGGAATCTTTGGGTTGTCTGAGAATTTTAGCACAGCTTTTGATGATCCTTGGTTGGGGTCTGAGCAGATTATTTGTTGCAATTGCAAACGTAATAAAATGGTGGTCCGACAGACCAGGATTATGAGGAAAAACATTAAGATCCACAACATTTATTCCATGGGACAAAACTAGGTCCAGAGTATGACTGTGGCAGTGAGTAAGTCCAGAGACAAACAAAAACCACTGAGTCGATGACCGAAAGCCTTTTAGAGTGGGTCTGTGGACTTCATTGGGGGTGACCACAGATCCTCAGACCCCTTGTGAGACCATATGCTAGATGGTTGGCCCTGGGTTCCTCTAATTAGACCTCATGGCTATGTCAGCAGTTCCTGCAAAGAGGAAGGCATTGATGCTATGGACTGGCCCGCCCGTTCCCCAGACCTGAATTCAATTGAGCACATCTGGGACATCATGCTCGCTCCATCCACCAACGCCACGTTGCACCACAGACTGTCCAGGAGTTGGCGGATGCTTTAGTCCAGGTCTGGGAAGATCCCTACCATCCGTCACCTCATCAGGAGCATGCCCAGGCATTGTAGGGAGGTCATACAGGCACGTGGAGGGACACACACACTACTGAGCCTCATTTTGACTTGTTTTAAGGACATTTCATCAAAGTTGGATCAGCCTGTAGTGTGGTTTTCCACTTTAATTTTGAGTGTGACTCCAAATCCAGACCTCCATGGGTTGATACATTTGATTTACATTGATCATTTTTGTGTGATTTTGTTGTCAGCACATTCAACTATGTAAAGAAAAAAGTATTTAATAAGAATATTTCATTCATTCAGATCTAGGATGTGTTATTTTAGTGTTCCCTTTATTTTTTTTGAGCAGTGTATATCTACCGTAGCTTTGATTGAACTGAACATCATACTTTCACAATCAGTCATCATCATGAATCAAGTCGACAATCTACTCTGGCAAATCCTTTTCCATCCTTGTCATACGAAGAGATGACGAGAAAATACGTTTTGAACAGTCAACCCAGCTCAGAACACTCCGAGTTCCCGGTTGTCTTGAAAGCATCATATATCCAGAGAATGCCAGACTTTGATGACAAAGTTTGCCAAAAGGACCGCCTCGCCACCTTCCTGTTCAAGTCAGCACAGCTGCATAAATGATGTAATATGCCAGGGAGATATGTATACTGGAGCTAAGAAAGTAATACTAAGTGTATGTTGTGTGGTAAGCTGTTAGTAGCCCATGTGCCTCACCCTAATCATTTGGTCCCTTTCCCCCCTCATAACCAGCCTACTGTTCTGACTTGGTGGTGCAGGTGAACACTGCACGTCTCATTGGTGCGTAATGATGACTGACCTTCATGGGCTACTTGCGTGTTGTGTTGCCAATATGTAATATAGAATGATGAAACACGTTTGGTTGCCTTTAGAGTGTTGCACAGACCAGCGGCAAAAAAAATATTCTATTTTGTTTAATTATATTCATGACACTGAAACACGTTTGTCTCTATTATAATATGGACAGTTGCCTCTATTTTCTGAAAGAGCTAGGCTTATTATATTTGACAAGTTGAAAGACAGCTTGACAGCTACAACAAAACACTGTATAATACATGAGAGCAACACACAGCTTTGTTTCAAGCTAGAGAAAGTTGGAATTCAGCAAGAGACAGCTACACAGTTTTATAGACAGCTTGAATACAGACAATTGCAAGAGCTGGGTATCACAGCAAGATTTTATAAAGATCCAGAACTTTATGAACCTTGATGCACAGCTAGACATGATAACAGCTAGAGACAGCTAGATCAGATGGACATTTACAGTAGACATTACAAACAGCTAGAGACTTAACACTCCTAGACCCAATGATCTACACAGCTCGAGTCCTATTTTTACAGCTATAGGCTCCTAGAGACCCAATGTGACATACTACAGTAGTCCTATGAGAGACACTATAGGCTCCTAGAGACCAAGATACAGTAGTCCTATTTACTATAGGCTAGAGATAGCCCAACAGCTGATCTACAGTAGTAGAGATTTACTATAGGCTCCAGAGACCCAATGACCTACAGTAGTCCTATTTACTACAAGGCTCATTTACTGTAGGAGACCCAATGACCTACAGTAGTCCTATTTACTATAGGCTCCTAGACCCAATGACCTACAGTAGTCCTATTTACACAGTAGGCTCCTAGACCCAATGACCTACAGTCTGAGCAGTCCTATTTACTATAGGCTCCTAGACCCAATGACCTACAGTAGTCCTATTTATTTCCTGTAGCTACCCTAGACCCCATGACCTGCAGTAGTCCTGGAGACAGCTATACAGCTACACACAACTAGAGACAGCTACACCCATTGATCTTAGTTATGCTAAAGCCTACAGCCACAACATTGGACTTTCCAAGATGTAGTCTAGAAATAAACAAAATCTAAATTATAGAGACAAAATAAATGTAAGCTACAAACAGCTTGTAGTCTGAAATAATCTCATTTACTTTATTAGACAAATAAAATTACAAATATATCTCCATTTACTTCACTTGTGTCTTATTTTACAACAAATCCCACACACAGCATTGTCGATTCCAACTGACAGAGAGTTTTGGGGTTTCTCATGTCTCAGTACTCATCTCTGGAGAGGTCTCAGTACTCAGGGAGAGGGTCTCAGTACTCATCTCTGAGAGGTTAGGAGAGGGTCTCAGTACTCATCTCTGGTGAGGGAGGGATCTCAGTACTCATCTCAGAGAAAGGGTCTCAGTACACATCTCTGAGAAGGATCTCAGTACTCATCTCAGGTCTCAGAGGAGGTCTCATGGGAGAGGGTCTACTCATCTCAGAGGAGGTTCGGGAGAGGGTCTCAGTAGACATCTCTGAGAGGTGGTTAGGGAGAGGGTCTCAGTGCTCATCTCTGAGAGGTTAGGGAGAGGGTCTCAGTGCTCATCTCTGAGAGAGTTAGGGTATCCTCAGTAATTACCTGACTTTTGAGGTACTCCCGTTACTCCCATGGTGGTCCGGGTCTCAGTACTCATCTCTAGAGGTTACCTGGAGAAGGTCCAGTACTCAGTAATTAATGACTGTGGAGTGAGTTAGGTATCCTCAGAGAGGGTCACAGTACTCATAACTGAGTCTGAGAGGTTAGACTTCTGGAGAGGGTCTCAGTGACTCTGGAGGTATCCTCAGAGAGAGACCTCTTAATTAGCCTAAGATCCTCAGAGGTCTCTAAGTACTCATCTCAGTTCCTGACTTCAAGAGGATTGGATGAAGGTCTCAGTACTCATCTCAGAGACTTCTAGGGAGAGGATCTCTGTACTCATCTCAGAGAGAAGGTCTCGGTACTCATCTCTGAGAGGTTAGGGAGAGGGTCTCAGTACTCATCTCAGAGAGAGGTTAGCCTGATGGGAGGAGTACTTAGTCTTAGACAGGTACACATCTGGAGTATCCTCATAATTTGAGTATTCTTAATTAGGTTAGGAGAGGGTCTCAGTACTGACCTCTGGATCTCAGCCTGAGAGGTTGAGGAGATTAGCTGATTCTCATCCTCTGTACTTGGAGGTATCTCATTTTGAGTCAGCAATTCTGACTTCTGGAGGTATCCTCTGAGACTTCTGGAGTCTCTTAATTAGCCTACTCATCTCTCAGAGAGGTTCTGGAGGTATCCTCTGTAATTAGCCTGATCTCAGTACTCATCTCAGGCTTTCAGTACTCTGAGAGCTTTGAGAAGGTCTCAGTACTCATCTCAAAGACTTCATGAGAGAGGTCTCAGTACTCATCTCAGAGAGTAATTAGGTCTAGGTACTCATCTCAGTAATTAGCCCTTCTGGAGGGTCTCAGTACTCATCTCAGAGAGGTTGAGGGAGAGGGTCTCAGTACTCATCTGACTTCCAGTTCCTCAGAAGTTACAGCTGACTTCTAGGTATCTCAGTATGACCTCATCTCAGTATAGAGAAGGTCTCAGTACTCATCTCTGAGAGGAAGAGTGGTCTTTACACTTTTTTTTTTTAAATTAATCATTAATCATTATTAATCATTGGTAGCACTGGTGCTCCCTACTTTAAACAATTGGCTAAATGTGACCACACCTCGTGTTTCTGACACATTGGCTAAATGTGCCTGACCTCTGAGTGTTTCTGACTTCAGGTAAACCGTTACTCCCATGTAGTTAGTTGGTATCCTCAGTAATTAGCCTGACTTCTGGAGGTATCCTCAGTAATTAGCCTGTATGTCTGGAGTAATTAGCCTGACTTCTAGCATCCTCAGTAATTAGCCTGACTGTCTGACTTCTGGCGGTATCCTCTGTAATTAGGCTGGCTTCTGGAGGTATCCTCAGTAATTATTAGTATCCTCAGACTGACTTCTGGAGGTATCCTCATTGCCTGACTTTAGCCTGATTCTGACTTCTGGAGGTATACTCAGTAATTAGCCTGACTTCAGTAATTAGCCTGACTTCTGGAGGTATCCTCAGTAATTAGCCTGACTTCTGGAGGTATCCTCAGTAATTAGCCTGATGTCTGGAGGTATCCTCAGTAATTAGCCTGATGTCTGGAGGTATCCTCAGTAATTAGCCTGACTTCTGGCGGTATCCTCAGTAATTAGCCTGACTTCTGGAGGTATCCTCAGTAATTAGCCTGACTTCTGGCGGTATCCTCAGTAATTAGCCTGACGTCTGGAGGTATACTCATCTCAGAGAGGTTAGGGAGAAGGTCACAGTACTCATCTCAGAGAGGTTAGGGAGAGTGTTTTGGGTTAACTCCTGGGTACTGGGTAGTGGTTCAGTAAGACCCAAAATAATATAATAATAATATAATATATGCCAAAGGCTCGCTTTTATCCAATGCACCTATTCCTATATGGGGTGGTCCCAGTGGACAACCCATGAGCCACAGAAGTGGGCACCCTCTGAGTCTAAAGTAGTGCACTATGTAGGGTATAGGATGCCATTTGATATGCAAGATAGTCAGTACACATCTCTCAATGACGTAACAGTCAGTGCCTGGGCTAGCTGCTGGGTACTGGTGGGACCCCAGGGGTTAAAGGTGACTGTTCTGTTCCTGGTGACCATGAGGAATCCGTTGGTGCCGAATCGTCCTGGGACGTCCCCCACATCCAGTAAAAGCTGCTACGGCAGAGGACTGCAGGGTCACGGTGTATCCCTCGTCCTGCTGCTGCTCGGCCTGAGAGGAGAAAGAGAGGTCACTATGGAAGTCATACTGACCATTCAGAGAGAGAGAGAGACAGGTCACTATGGAAGTCAACCATACCCAGACTACCCTAACATCACATACATTGGTCCTCCTGCCGTCCCAGAGAGACAGGGAGGGTAACAAGCTATTATGAACCCAGACTACCCTAACAGAATATACATTAGTTCTATCCCAGAGAGACCACCAAGCTGTATATGAACCCAGACTACCCTAACAGCATTAGTCTCTTGCCGTCCCAGAGAGACAGGGAGGGTACCAAGCTGTATATGAACCCAGCTGTCTACATTAGTCCTCCTGCCTGGATGGTACCAAGGATGAACCCAGACTACCTCAGTCCTCCTCTGTCCCAGAGGACAGGGAGGGAGGTATATGAACCCAGACTACTAACAGCATATACATTAGTCCTCTTGGTTCAGAGAGAGAGGGACAGGTCACCCTAACAGAAGTCAACTCATCTCCCAGAGACAGGGGAGGGTACCAAGCTAACATCACAGCATATACATTGGTCCTCCTGCCGTCCCCAGAGAGAGACAGGGAGGGCTGCACCTCAGCATATATAGTCCTCCTGTCCCAGAGAGACAGGAGGGAGTATATGAACCCAGACTACCCTAACAGCATATACATTAGTCCTCTTGCCGTCCCAGAGAGACAGGGAGGTACCAGCTGGGAAGGGGTACCCTAACAGTTCATAGTCTCTGTCCCAGAGAGACAGGGAGGGTAACAAGCATGAACCCAGACTACTCCTAACAGTACATTAGTCTCTGCCGTCCCAGAGAGACAGGGATGGAGGGAACCCAGACTACCCCCTAACAGCATATACATTAGTCCTCCTGCCGTCCCAGAGACCAGGGAGGGTAACAAGCTGTATATGAACCCAGACTAACCTAACAGCATATACATTAGTCCTCCTGCCGTCCCAGAGAGACAGGGAGGGTACCAGCTGTATATGAACCCAGACTACCCTAACAGCATATACATTAGTCCTCTTGCCGTCCCAGAGAGACAGGGAGGGTACCAAGCTGTATATGAACCCAGACTACCCTAACAGCATATACAGTCCCTCCTGCCGTCCCAGAGAGACAGGGAGGGTTGAACCCAGACTACCCTAACAGCATATACATTCGTCTCCTGCCGTCCCAGAGAGACAGGGAGGGTACCAAGCTGTATATGAACCCAGACTACCTAACAGTATCTCCCAGAGAGACAGGGAGGGTAACAAGCTGTATATGAACCCAGACTACCCTAACAGCATATACATTAGTCCTCCTGCCGTCCCAGAGAGACAGGGAGGGTACCAAGGTATATGAACCCAGACTACCCTAACAGCATATACATTAGTCCTCTTGCCGTCCCAGAGAGACAGGGAGGGTACCAAGCTGTATATCTCAGAACCCAGACTACCCATAACAGTCCCAGAAAGACAGGGAGGGTACCAAGCTGTATATGAACCCAGACTACCCTAACATCACATACATTAGTCCTCCTGCCGTCCCAGAGAGACAGGGGGAGGGTACCAAGCTGTATATGAACCCAGACTACCCTAACAGCATATACATTAGTCCTCCTGCCATCCCAGAGAGACAGGGAGGGTACCAAGCTGTATATGAACCCAGACTACCCTAACAGCATATACATTAGTCCTCCTGCCGTCCCAGAGAGACAGGGGAGGGTACCAAGCTGTATATGAACCCAGACTACCCTAACAGCATATACATTAGTCCTCTTGCCGTCCCAGAGAGACAGGGAGGGTACCAAGCTAACAGCATATACATTAGTCCTCCTGCCGTCCCAGAGAGACCCAGTACTACCCTATGAAACAGCATACATTAGTCCTCCCTGCCGTCCCAGAGAGACAGGGAGGGTAACAAGCTGTATATGAACCCAGACTCCCATCATTACATTAGTCCTCCTGCCGAGACAGGGAGGGTACCAAGCTGTATATGAACCCAGACTACCCTAACAGCATATACATTAGTCCTCTTGCCGTCCCAGAGAGACAGGGAGGGCAAGCTGTATATGAACCCAGACTACTAACCCATATACATTAGTCCTCTTGCCGTCCCCAGAGAGACAGGGAGGGTAACAAGCTGTATATGAACCCAGACTACCTAACAGCATATACATTAGTCTCCAGTCCCAGAGAGACAGGGATGGTACCAAGCTGTATATGAACCCAGACTACCCTAACAGCATATACATTAGTCCTCCTGCCGTCCCAGAGAGACAGGGAGGGTAACAAGCTGTATATGAACCCAGACTAACCTAACAGCATATACATTAGTCCTCCTGCCGTCCCAGAGAGACAGGGAGGGCCAAGCTGTATATGAACCCAGACTAACATTAGTCCTCTTGCCGTCCCAGAGAGACAGGGGAGGGTACCAAGCTGTATATGAACCCAGACTACCCTAACAGCATATACATTAGTCCTCCTGCCGTCCCAGAGAGACAGGGAGGGTACCAAGCTGTATATGAACCCAGACTACCCTGCATATATGAACCGTCCCAGAGAGACAGGGAGGTACCTGTATATGAACCCAGACTACCCTAACAGCATATACATTAGTCCTCTTGCCGTCCCAGAGAGACAGGGAGGGTAACAAGCTGAACCCAGACTACCCTAACAGCATATACATTAGTCCTCCCAGTCCCAGAGAGACAGGGAGGGTACCAAGCTGTATATGAACCCAGACTACCCTAACAGCATATACATTAGTCCTCTTGCCGTCCCAGAGAGACAGGGAGGGTACCAAGCTGTATATGAACCCAGACTACCCTAACAGCATATACATTAGTCCTCCTGCCGTCCCAGAAAGACAGGCATATACATTAGTAACTCCTGCCGTCCCAGAGAGACAGGGAGGGTACCAAGCTGTATATGAACCCAGACTACCCTAACAGACATTAGTCCTCCTGCCATCCCAGAGAGACAACAAGCATATGACATACCCCTAACAGCATATACATTAGTCCTCCTTGCCGTCCCAGAGAGACAGGGAGGGTACCAAGCTGTATATGAACCCAGACTACCCCTAACAGCATATACATTAGTCCTCTTGCCGTCCCAGAGAGACAGGGAGGGTAACAAGCTGTATATGAACCCAGACTACCCTAACAGCATATACATTAGTCCTCCTGCCGTCCCAGAGAGACCCATGATGAACCCAGACTACCCTAACAGAAGTCCTCCTGCCGTCCCCAGGGAGGGTAACAAGCTGTATATGAACCCAGACTACCCCTAACAGCTAAGTCCTCCTGCCGTCCCAGCATACCAAGCATTGAACCCAGACTACCCTAACAGCATATACTCCTTGCCGTCCCAGAGAGACAGGGAGGGTACCAAGCTGTATATGAACCCAGACTACCCTAACAGCATATACATTAGTCCTCTTGCCGTCCCAGAGAGACAGGGAGGTAACAAGTAACAAGCTGTATATGAACCCAGACTACCCTAACAGCATATACATTAGTCCTCTTGCCGTCCCAGAGAGACAGGGATATATGAACCCAGACTACCCTAACAGCATATACATTAGTCCTCCTGCCGTCCCAGAGAGACAGGGAGGGTAACCAGAAACCCAGACTACCCTAACAGCATATACATTAGTCCTCCTGCCATCCCAGAGAGACAGGGAGGGTACCAAGCTGTATATGAACCCAGACTACCCTAACAGCATATACATTAGTCCTCTTGCCGTCCCAGAGAGACAGGAGGGTACCAACTGTATATGAACCCAGACTACCCTAACAGCATATACATTAGTCCTCCTGCCGTCCCAGAGAGACAGGGAGGGTAACAAGCTGTATAGAACCCAGACTAACCTAACAGCATATACATTAGTCCTCCTGCCGTCCCAGAGAGACAGGGAGGGTACCAAGCTGTATATGAACCCAGACTACCCTAACAGCATATACATTAGTCCTCTTGCCGTCCCAGAGAGACAGGGAGGGTACCAAGCTGTATATGAACCAAGACTACCCTAACAGCATATACATTAGTCCTCCTGCCGTCCCAGAGAGACAGGGAGGGTACCAAGCTGTATATGAACCCAGACTACCCTAACAGCATATACATTCGTCCTCCTGCCGTCCCAGAGAGACAGGGAGGGTACCAAGCTGTATATGAACCCAGACTACCCTAACAGCATATACATTAGTCCTCTTGCCGTCCCAGAGAGACAGGGAGGGTAACAAGCTGTATATGAACCCAGACTGCCCCTAACAGCATATACATTAGTCCTCCTGCCGTCCCAGAGAGACAGGGAGGGTACCAAGCTGTATATGAACCCAGACTACCCTAACAGCATATACATTAGTCCTCTTGCCGTCCCAGAGAGACAGGGAGGGTACCAAGCTGTATATGAACCCAGACTACCCTAACAGCATATACATTAGTCCTCCTGCCGTCCCAGAAAGACAGGGAGGGTACCAAGCTGTATATGAACCCAGACTACCCTAACAGCATATACATTAGTCCTCCTGCCGTCCCAGAGAGACAGGGAGGGTACCAAGCTGTATATGAACCCAGACTACCTAACAGCATATACATTAGTCCTCCTGCCATCCCAGAGACAGGGAGGGTACCCATGAACCCAGACTACCCTAACAGCATATATTGTCCTCCTGCCGTCCCAGAGAGACAGGGAGGGTACCAAGCTGTATATGAACCCAGACTACCCTAACAGCATATACATTAGTCCTCTGCCGTCCCAGAGAGACAGGGAGGGTAATAAGCTGTATATGAACCCAGACTACCCCTAACAGCATATACATTAGTCCTCCTGCCGTCCCAGAGAGACAGGGAGGGTACCAAGCTGTATATGAACCCAGACTACCCTCATTAGTCCTCCTGCCGTCCCAGAGAGACAGGGAGGGTACCAAGCTGTATATGAACCCAGACTACCCTAACAGCATATACATTAGTCCTCCTGCCGTCCCAGAGAGACAGGAGGGTACCAAGCATATGAACCCAGACTACCTAACAGCATATACATTAGTCCTCCTGCCGTCCCAGAGAGACAGGGAGGGTACCAAGCTGTATATGAACCCAGACTACCCTAACAGCATATACATTAGTCCTCCTGCCGTCCCAGAGAGACAGGGAGGGTACCAAGCTGTATATGAACCCAGACTACCTAACAGCATATACATTAGTCCTCCTGCCGTCCCAGAGAGACAGGGAGGGTACCAAGCTGTATATGAACCCAGACTACCCTAACAGCATATACATTAGTCCTCCTGCCGTCCCAGAGAGACAGGGAGGGTACCAAGCTGTATATGAACCCAGGCATATACATTAGTCCTCTTGCCGTCCCAGAGACAGGGAGGGTACCAAGCTGTATATGAACCCAGACTACCCTAACAGCATATACATTAGTCCTCCTGCCGTCCCAGAGAGACAGGGAGGGTACCAAGCTGTATATGAACCCAGACTACCCTGTAGGAGATCCAGGACAAATATGATTGATATGACAGAATTAGAAGCAGAACTCATGATGATGCAGTCAGGTCAGTTGTGGTGATGTCATTGTCACTCGTTGTGTCCAGTCAGTCCATCTTACTGTGATGTTGGGTCTCAGCATCCGCTGGGCATTTTTGGGTGAGCTGAGGAAGAGGTGGTTAATGGGACCTTGCTGGCTGTTGACGTCCTCAAGGTGAAAGGTCAGGAGACAGGTGAGGCGGGTACAGCTCCCGCGCCCACACCCCGCCAGCAGGGCTGTGATTGGCTGTTTGTGGATGACCTCAGCACTTCCTCCTTCCACAAGCACCAATCCGGAAGCCACAGTGCACACAGGATCCAGACTGCTCCACTCATAGACTGAAACCTGACAACAAGATACATCAGTCTACAATCAGTACTCTGTCACTGATGGTGTTGGAACGCAGATTATCCACCTGCCAGAGGACTACAGAGGAACGCAGTTATCCACCTGCCAGAGGACTACAGAAGGATCCACGCCAGACTATCTACCTGCCAGAGGACTACAGAGGAACACAGTTATCCACCTGCCAGAGGACTACAGAGGAACACAGTTATCCACCTGCCAGAGGAACACAGTTATCCACCTGCCAGAGGACTACAGTTATCCACCTGCCAGAGGACTACAGAGGAACACAGTTATCCACCTGCCAGAGGACTAAAGAGGAACACAGTTATCCACTTAGCCTGCCCGGGGACTCCAAGCGGGCTTTCATGTGCTTTTTACTTAGTAGTGGCTTCCGCCTGGCCACTCTACCATAAAGACATGGTTGGTGGAGTGCTGCAGAGATGGTTGTCCTTCTGGAAGGTTTTCCCATCTCCACAGAGTAACTCTGGAGCTCTGTCAAGAGTGACCATCCCTGACCAAGGAAGGCCCTTCTCCCCCGATTGCTCAGTTTGGCTGGGTGGCCAGCTCTAGGAAGAGTCTTGGTGGTTCCAGACTTCTTCCATTTAACCTGTTAATCCTACCCCCTACTTTTTCGAACATTTTGTTAAAAATCGCGCAACATTTCAGCGCCCTGCTACTCATGCCAGGAATATAGTATATGCATATGATTAGTATGTGTGGATAGAAAACACTCAGACGTTTATAAAACTGGTTAAATCACGGCTGTGACTATAACAGAACGTGCGTTTCATCGAAAAGCGCAGGAAAATCTGATCACTGAAAATGGAAATATATATCCATGCGCGACTTGAACCCATTGATAAAGGTGAACCACATTTAATGGGGCTGAGGTTGCAATACCTACAGCTTCCACACGTTGTCTAGAGTCTTGTCATTTGCCTACGATTTGTTTCTTGGTCAAACGAAGAAGAGACAGCCCATTTCCTCCGGTCTCCGACCGGATATTTTGTTGAGAATTACCCGGACATTATTTCCAGACGGACAGCTAAAGAATATACTTCGCCTCGTGATCAATTTGATCGCTTATTAACGTTTAATCATACCTAAAGTTGCATTACAAAAGTATTTCGAAGTGTTTTGTGAAAGTTTATCGTCAACTTTTTTTATTTTAAAAAATGATGTTACGTTATAAGACGCTATTTTTTTCCGTTTATCACACAGTCTTCATAGATCGATATCTAGGCTATATATGGACCGATTTAATCGAAAAAAAAGACCCAATAGTGATTATGGGACATCTAGGAGTGCCAACAATGAAGATGGTCAAAGGTAATGAATGTTTTATATTTTATTCGTGCAGTTTGTGTAGCGACGACTATGCTAATTATTTTGTTTACGTCCCCTGCGGGTCTTTTGGGGTGTTACATGCTATCAGATAATAGCTTCTCATGCCTTCGCCGAAAAGCATTTTAAAAATCTGACTTGTTGCCTGGATTCACAACGAGTGTAGCTTTAATTCAATGCATGTGTATTTTAATGAACGTTTGAGTTTTAACTAATACTATTAGCATTTAGCGTAGCGCATTTGCATTTCCAGATGTCTAGATGGGACGCCTGCGTGCCAGGTAGGACCAAGAGGTTAAGAATGATGGAGGCCACGGTGTTATTGGAACTTCAACGCTGCAGAAATGTATTGGTACCCTTCCCCAGATCTGTGCCTCAACACGATCCTGTCTCAGACCTCTACGGACAATTCCTTCGACCTCATGGCTTGGTTTTTGCTCTGACATGCACTGTCAACTGTGGGACCTTTATATAGACAGGTGTGTGCGCCTTTCCAAATCATGTCCAATCAAATAAATTTAACACAGGTGTACTCCAATCAAGTTGTAGAAACATCTCAAGGATGATCAATGGAAACAGGATGCACCTGAGCTCAATTTCGAGTCTCATAGCAAAGGGTATGAATTACTTATGTAAATAAGGTATTTCTGTTTTTTTTTTATTTTTTTTTTTTATAAATTAGCAAATCTTTTTAAATCTCTTTCTGCTTTGTCATTATGGGTTATGTGTGTAGATATATGAGGAAAAAATACATGTCATCCATTTTAGAATAAAGATGTAACGTAACAAAATGTGGAAAAAGTCAAGGAGGCTGAATACTTTCCGAATGCACTGTAGATCAATATTTGAATGATTTATTTTATACAAGATTATTTTGCTAATCTTTATCAAGGCTGCCAATAATTTTGGATCTGACTATACATGCATAACTAGGTTATTAAAACAGGCATGTTTCTGTGTATTGTGTTTTTAATGTGTGGACTCAATGTGGTATTGAGAAACAGTTATTTGATGTGTCGAAAATGACGAGAGGAGTCAACGTACCACAGTCCTGAGGTGAAGGTCGTGGCTCAGGT
The DNA here is from genome assembly GCF_023373465.1 of Oncorhynchus keta. Taxonomy (NCBI): domain Eukaryota; kingdom Metazoa; phylum Chordata; class Actinopteri; order Salmoniformes; family Salmonidae; genus Oncorhynchus; species Oncorhynchus keta. The sequence goes on from NW_026290406.1 coordinate 37,939, forward strand.
CAGACACAGCATAGACCACCAGACTACCCTGGTCCTCAAAGCCCACCGGAAGCACAGGGGAGAAGAAGTCTTTGGCAAAGTAATGGAGCATCTTCCACTTCCCACCAAACTCTGCAGACGAAGAAGAAGAACAGATGTGAAACCTGGTCTCCCATGTGAGAAAACAACGTCTTGACAGTGAGACCAAGAGGCAATTTCCCCATCCGCGGAGCAATTTCCCCTTCCGCGGAGCAATTTCCCCTTCCGCGGAGCAATTTCCCCATCCGCGGAGCAATTTCCCCTTCCGCGGAGCAATTTCCCCTTCCGCGGAGCAATTTCCCCTTCCGCGGAGCAATTTCCCCTTCCGCGGAGCAATTTCCCCTTCCGCGGAGCAATTTCCCCTTCCGCGGAGCAATTTCCCCATCCGCGGAGCAATTTCCCCTTCCGCGGGGAGCAATTTCCCCTTCCGCGGAGCAATTTCCCCTTCCGCGGAGCAATTTCCCCATCCGCCGAGGGTGACTAGTATTTGCTACTCCTCTACAAAAATAAAAATATTGGTTGGCAACAAGCCTATCTACCAAACAATCAACCAATCGACTAATTGGAGTAAAGCCCTAAATGGTATGAGGGTAGATAGCTTCATATTTAAACTATTTATGAGCCGGTATGCTATTTGTATAATTATCAACTATAGGAGATATGTCATTCGTTGAAGGAGGTTATTTAGCAGGAGGTTATCTATAGCAGGAGGATATCTAGCAGGAGTTTATCTAGCAGGAGGATTTCTAGCAGGAGGATATCTAGCAGGAGGTTGTCTAGCAGGAGGATTATCTAGCAGGAGGATATCTAGCAGGGGGTTGTCTAGCAGGAGGATTATCTAGCAGGAGGATATCTATAGCAGGAGGATATCAAGCAGGAGGATTATCTAGCAGGAGGATATCTAGCAGGAGGATATCTAGCAGGAGGTTATCTAGCAGGAGGATAACTAGCAGGAGGATAACTAGCAGGAGGATTATCTAGCAGGAGGATAACTAGCAGGAGGTTATCTAGCAGGAGGATAACTAGCAGGAGGATAACTAGCAGGAGGTTGTCTAGCAGGAGGATTATCTAGCAGGAGGATATCTAGCAGGGGGTTGTCTAGCAGGAGGATTATCTAGCAGGAGGATATCTATAGCAGGAGGATATCAAACAGGAGGATTATCTAGCAGGAGGATATCTAGCAGGAGGATATCTAGCAGGAGGTTATCTAGCAGGAGGATAACTAGCAGGAGGATAACTAGCAGGAGGATTATCTAGCAGGAGGATAACTAGCAGGAGGTTATCTAGCAGGAGGATAACTAGCAGGAGGATAACTAGCAGGAGGATTATCTAGCAGGAGGATAACTAGCAGGAGGTTATCTAGCAGGTTATCTAGCAGGAGGATAACTAGCAGGAGGTTATCTAGCAGGAGGTTATCTAGCAGGAGGTTATCTAGCAGGAGGATTATCTAGCAGGAGGATAACTAGCAGGAGGTTATCTAGCAGGAGGATAACTAGCAGGAGGTTATCTAGCAGGAGGTTATCTAGCAGGAGGTTATCTAGCAGGAGGATTATCTAGCAGGAGGATTATCTAGCAGGAGGATACCTAGCAGGAGGATACCTAGCAGGAGGTTATCTAGCAGGAGGATATCTAGCAGGAGGATATCTAGCAGGAGGATTATCTAGCAGGAGGATATCTAGCAGGAGGTTGTCTAGCAGGAGGTTGTCTAGCAGGAGGTTGTCTAGCAGGAGGATTATCTAGCAGGAGGATATCTAGCAAGGTAAACAACTTTGGTAATTTGACCTTTGTTTGACTGTCGATACAAAGTTGGTTTGATTTGACAAAGCTGTAGCCTACTCGGGGTGCACTCTGCGCGTCCTGAGCGTGCTCTGTGGCGAGATAGTCTAGGCCTACTGCTGAATGCCCTTAATTATTTGAGGAACGTGATCATGCTCAGAATTTATGAACGGCATGTTACGCAATTCACATCAATGCCACTGGCGAAGTTACTATCGTTACTAAATATCAGTTTAATTTGCTGTGAAATCTTCACATAGTGGCGCAGCCAAGCCAACAAGGTGGCACAGCACCCCTCTTATTTGGGGAGAACCCTGGCATAGTGACTAGATCTTGGGGAGAACCCTGGCATAGTGACCAGATCTGGGGGAGAACCCTGGCATAGTGACCAGATCTGGGGGAGAACCCTGGCATAGTGACCAGATCTGGGGGAGAACCCTGACATAGTGACCAGATCTGGGGGAGAACCCTGGCATAGTGACCAGATCTGGGGGAGAACCCTGGCATAGTGACCAGATCTGGGGGAGAACCCTGGCATAGTGACCAGATCTGGGGGAGAACCCTGGCATAGTGACCAGATCTGGGGGAGAACCCTGACATAGTGACCAGATCTGGGGGAGAACCCTGGCATAGTGACCAGATCTGGGGGAGAACCCTGGCATAGTGACCAGATCTGGGGGAGAACCCTGGCATAGTGACCAGATCTGGGGAGAACCCTGGCATAGTGACCAGATCTGGGGAGAACCCTGGCATAGTGACCAGATCTGGGGAGAACCCTGGCATAGTGACCAGATCTGGGGAGAACCCTGACATAGTGACCAGATCTGGGGGAGAACCCTGGCATAGTGACCAGATCTGGGGGAGAACCCTGGCATAGTGACCAGATCTGGGGGAGAACCCTGGCATAGTGACCAGATCTGGGGTAGAACCCTGGCATAGTGACCAGATCTGGGGTAGAACCCTGGCATAGTGACCAGATCTGGGGGAGAACCCTGGCATAGTGACCAGATCTGGGAAAGAACCCTGGCATAGTGACCAGATCTGGGGGAGAACCCTGGCATAGTGACCAGATCTGGGGGAGAACCCTGGCGTAGTGACCAGATCTGGGGGAGAACCCTGGCGTAGTGAACAGATCTGGGGGAGAACCCTGGCGTAGTGACCAGATCTGGGGGAGAACCCTGGCGTAGTGACCAGATCTGGGGGAAAACCCTGGCATAGTGACCAGATCTGGGGGAGAACCCTGGTTCTTGGAGAGAACCCTGGCATAATGACCAGATCTGGGGGAGAACCCTGACATAGTGACTAGATCTGGGGGAGAACCCTGGCATAGTGACCAGATCTGGGGGAGAACCCTGGCATAGTGACCAGATCTGGGGGAGAACCCTGGCATAGTGTCCAGATCTGGGGGAGAACCCTGGCATAGTGACCAGATCTGGGGGAGAACCCTGGCATAGTGACCAGATCTGGGGGAGAACCCTGACATAGTGACCAGATCTGGGGGAGAACCCTGGCATAGTGACCAGATCTGGGGGAAAACCCTGGCATAGTGACCAGATCTGGGGGAGAACCCTGGCATAGTGACCAGATCTGGGGGAGAACCCTGACATAGTGACCAGATCTGGGGGAGAACCCTGGCATAGTGACCAGATCTGGGGGAGAACCCTGGCATAGTGACCAGATCTGGGGGAGAACCCTGGCATAGTGACCAGATCTGGGGGAGAACCCTGGCATAGTGACCAGATCTGGGGGAGAACCCTGGCATAGTGACCAGATCTGGGGGAGAACCCTGGCATAGTGACCAGATCTGGGGGAGAACCCTGGCATAGTGACCAGATCTGGGGGAGAACCCTGGCATAGTGACCAGATCTGGGGGAGAACCCTGGCATAGTGACCAGATCTGGGGGAGAACCCTGGCATAGTGACCAGATCTGGGGGAGAACCCTGGCATAGTGACCAGATCTGGGGGAGAACCCTGGCATAGTGACCAGATCTGGGGGAGAACCCTGGCATAGTGACCAGATCTGGGGGAGAACCCTGGCATAGTGACCAGATCTGGGGGAGAACCCTGGCATAGTGACCAGATCTGGGGAGAACCCTGACATAGTGACTAGATCTGGGGAGAACCCTGGCATAGTGACCAGATCTGGGGGAAAACCCTGGCATAGTGACCAGATCTGGGGAGAACCCTGGCATAGTGACCAGACCTGGGGAGAACCCTGGCATAGTGACCAGATCTGGGGAGAACCCTGGCATAGTGACCAGATCTGGGGAGAACCCTGGCATAGTGACCAGATCTGGGGAGAACCCTGACATAGTGACTAGATCTGGGGAGAACCCTGGCATAGTGACCAGATCTGGGGAGAACCCTGGCATAGTGACCAGATCTGGGGAGAACCCTGGCATAGTGACCAGATCTGGGGAGAACCCTGGCATAGTGACCAGATCTGGGGAAAACCCTGGCATAGTGACCAGATCTGGGGGAGAACCCTGGCATAGTGACCAGATCTGGGGAGAACCCTGGCATAGTGACCAGATCTGGGGAGAACCCTGGTTCTCTGGGGAGAACCCTGGCATAGTGACCAGATCTGGGGGAGAACCCTGGCATAGTGACCAGATCTGGGGAGAACCCTGGCATAGTGACCAGATCTGGGGGAGAACCCTGGCATAGTGACCAGATCTGGGGAGAACCCTGGCATAGTGACCAGATCTGGGGAGAACCCTGGCATAGTGACCAGATCTGGGGGAGAACCCTGGCATAGTGACCAGATCTGGGGAGAACCCTGGCATAGTGACCAGATCTGGGGAAAACCCTGGCATAGTGACCAGATCTGGGGAGAACCCTGGCATAGTGACCAGACCTGGGGAGAACCCTGGCATAGTGACCAGATCTGGGGAGAACCCTGGCATAGTGACCAGATCTGGGAGAACCCTGGCATAGTGACCAGATCTGGGGAGAACCCTGACATAGTGACTAGATCTGGGGAGAACCCTGGCATAGTGACCAGATCTGGGGGAGAACCCTGGCATAGTGACCAGATCTGGGGGAGAACCCTGGCATAGTGACCAGATCTGGGGGAGAACCCTGGCATAGTGACCAGATCTGGGGGAAAACCCTGGCATAGTGACCAGATCTGGGGGAGAACCCTGGCATAGTGACCAGATCTGGGGGAGAACCCTGGCATAGTGACCAGATCTGGGGGAAAACCCTGGCATAGTGACCAGATCTGGGGGAGAACCCTGGCATAGTGACCAGATCTGGGGGAGAACCCTGGCATAGTGACCAGATCTGGGGGAGAACCCTGGCATAGTGACCAGATCTGGGGGAGAACCCTGGCATAGTGACCAGATCTGGGGGAAAACCCTGGCATAGTGACCAGATCTGGGGGAGAACCCTGGCATAGTGACCAGATCTGGGGGAGAACCCTGGCTCTTGGGGAGAACCCTGGCATAGTGACCAGATCTGGGGGAGAACCCTGGCTCTTGGGGAGAACCCTGGCATAGTGACCAGATCTGGGGGAGAACCCTGGCATAGTGACCAGATCTGGGGGAGAACCCTGGCGTAGTGACCAGATCTGGGGGAGAACCCTGGCATAGTGACCAGATCTGGGGGAGAACCCTGGCATATTGACCAGATCTGGGGGAGAACCCTGGCATAGTGACCAGATCTGGGGGAGAACCCTGGCATAGTGACCAGATCTGGGGGAGAACCCTGGCATATTGACCAGATCTGGGGGAAAACCCTGGCATAGTGACCAGATCTGGGGGAGAACCCTGGCGTATTGACCAGATCTGGGGGAGAACCCTGACATATTGACCAGATCTGGGGGAGAACCCTGGCATAGTGACCAGATCTGGGGGAAAACCATGGCATAGTGACCAGATCTGGGGGAGAACCCTGGCATAGTGACCAGACCTGGGGGAGAACCCTGGCATAGTGACCAGATCTGGGGGAGAACCCTGGCATAGTGACCAGATCTGGGGGAGAACCCTGGCATAGTGACCAGATCTGGGGGAGAACCCTGGCATAGTGACCAGATCTGGGGGAGAACCCTGGCATAGTGACCAGATCTGGGGGAGAACCCTGGCATAGTGACCAGATCTGGGGGAGAACCCTGACATATTGACCAGATCTGGGGGAGAACCTGGCATAGTGACCAGACCTGGGGGAGAACCCTGGCATAGTGACCAGATCTGGGGAAAACCCTGGCATAGTGACCAGATCTGGGGGAGAACCCTGGCATATTGACCAGATCTGGGGGAGAACCCTGGCGTAGTGACCAGATCTGGGGGAGAACCCTGGCATATTGACCAGATCTGGGGAAAACCCTGGCATAGTGACCAGATCTGGGGGAAAACCCTGGCATAGTGACCAGATCTGGGGAGAACCCTGGCATAGTGACCAGATCTGGGGGAAAACCCTGGCATAGTGACCAGATCTGGGGAGAACCCTGGCATAGTGACCAGATCTGGGGAGAACCCTGGCATAGTGACCAGATCTGGGGAGAACCCTGGCATAGTGACCAGATCTGGGGAGAACCCTGGCATAGTGACCAGATCTGGGGAGAACCCTGGCATAGTGACCAGATCTGGGGAGAACCCTGGCATAGTGACCAGATCTGGGGGAGAACCCTGGCATAGTGACCAGATCTGGGTTTTAAAGGCTTTAAAAATGGTCACTTCCAATTTATGCGATTTATTTTTAGGAACAGGACCTACCTATAGAGGACCAGGACATCCTGTAACAGCACCTACCTATAGAGGACCAGGACATCCTGTAACAGCACCTACCTATAGAGGACCAGGACATCCTGTAACAGCACCTACCTATAGAGGACCAGGACATCCTGTAACAGCACCTACCTATAGAGGACCAGGACCTACCTATAGAGGACCAGGACATCCTGTAACAGGTCCTACCTAGAGAGGACCAGGACATCCTGTAACAGCACCTACCTATAGAGGACCAGGACATCCTGTAACAGGACCTACCTATAGAGGACCAGGACCTACCTATAGAGGACCAGGACCTACCTATAGAGGACCAGGACATCCTGTAACAGCACCTACCTATAAAGGACCAGGACCTACCTAGAGAGGACCGGGACCTACCTATAGAGGACCAGGACATCCTGTAACAGGACCTACCTATAGAGGACCGGGACATCCTGTAACAGCACCTACCTATAGAGGACCAGGACATCCTGTAACAGCACCTACCTATAGAGGACCAGGACCTACCTATAGAGGACCAGGACCTACCTATAGAGGACCAGGATATCCTGTAACAGGTCCTACCTAGAGAGGACCAGGACATCCTGTAACAGCACCTACCTATAGAGGACCAGGACATCCTGTAACAGCACCTACCTATAGAGGACCAGGACATCCTGTAACAGCACCTACCTATAGAGGACCAGGACCTACCTATAGAGGACCAGGACCTACCTATAGAGGACCAGGACATCCTGTAACAGGTCCTACCTAGAGGACCAGGACATCCTGTAACAGCACCTACCTATAGAGGACCAGGACATCCTGTAACAGCACCTACCTAGAGAGGACCAGGACATCCTGTAACAGCACCTACCTATAGAGGACCAGGACATCCTGTAACAGGACCTACCTATAGAGGACCAGGACCTACCTATAGAGGACCAGGACATCCTGTAACAGGTCCTACCTAGAGAGGACCAGGACATCCTGTAACAGCACCTACCTAGAGAGGACCAGGACATCCTGTAACAGCACCTACCTAGAGAGGACCAGGACATCCTGTAACAGCACCTACCTATAGAGGACCAGGACATCCTGTAACAGAACCTACCTATAGAGGACCAGGACCTACCTATAGAGGACCAGGACCTACCTATAGAGGACCGGGACATCCTGTAACAGCACCTACCTATAGAGGACCGGGACATCCTGTAACTGCACCTACCTATAGAGGACCAGGACATCCTGTAACAGCACCTACCTATAGAGGACCAGGACATCCTGTAACAGGTCCTACCTAGAGAGGACCAGGACATCCTGTAACAGCACCTACCTATAGAGGACCAGAACATCCTGTAACAGCACCTACCTATAGAGGACCAGGACATCCTGTAACAGCAACTACCTATAGAGGACCAGGACCTACCTATAGAGGACCAGGACCTATCTATAGAGGACCAGGACATCCTGTAACAGCACCTACCTATAGAGGACCAGGACATCCTGTAACAGCACCTACCTATAGAGGACCAGGACCTACCTATAGAGGACCAGGACCTACCTATAGAGGACCGGGACATCCTGTAACAGCACCTACCTAGAGAGGACCAGGACATCCTGTAACAGCACATACCTATAGAGGACCAGGACATCCTGTAACAGCACCTACCTATAGAGGACCAGGACCTACCTATAGAGGACCAGGACATCCTGTAACAGCACCTACCTATAGAGGACCAGGACATCCTGTAATAGCACCTACCTAGAGAGGACCAGGACCTACCTATAGAGGAACAGGACATCCTTTAAACAGCACCTACCTATAGAGGACCAGGACCTACCTATAGAGGACCGGGACATCCTGTAACAGCACCTACCTATAGAGGACCAGAACATCCTGTAACAGCACCTACCTATAGAGGACCAGGACCTACCTATAGAGGACCAGGACATCCTGTAACAGCACCTACCTAGAGAGGACCAGAACATCCTGTAACAGCACCTACCTATAGAGGACCAGGACATCCTGTAACAGGACCTACCTATAGAGGACCAGGACATCCTGTAACAGGACCTACCTATAGAGGACCAGGACATCCTGTAACAGCACCTACCTAGAGAGGACCAGAACATCCTGTAACATCACCTACCTATAGAGGACCGGGACCTACCTATAGAGGACCAGGACCTACCTATAGAGGACCAGGACCTACCTATAGAGGACCAGGACATCCTGTAACAGCACCTACCTATAGAGGACCAGGACATCCTGTAACAGGACCTACCTATAGAGGACCAGGATATCCTGTAACAGCACCTACCTATAGAGGACCAGGACATCCTGTAACAGCACCTACCTATAGAGGACCAGGACATCCTGTAACAGCACCTACCTATAGAGGGCCAGGAAATCCTGTAACAGCACCTACCTATAGAGGACCAGGACCTACCTATAGAGGACCAGGACCTACCTATAGAGGACCAGGACCTATCTATAGAGGACCAGGACATCCTGTAACAGCACCTACCTATAGAGGACCAGGACATCCTGTAACAGCACCTACCTATAGAGGACCAGGACCTACCTATAGAGGACCAGGTCCTATCTATAGAGGACCAGGACATCCTGTAACAGGACCTACCTATAGAGGACCAGGACATCCTGTAACAGGACCTACCTATAGAGGACCAGGACATCCTGTATCAGCACCTACCTAGAGAGGACCAGAACATTCTGTAACAGCACTTACCTATAGAGGACCAGGACCTACCTATAGAGGACCAGGACATCCTGTAACAGCACCTAATTATAGAGGACCAGGACATCCTGTAACAGGACCTACCTATAGAGGACCAGGACATCCTGTAACAGCACCTACCTATAGAGGACCAGGACATCCTGTAACAGCACCTACCTATAGAGGACCAGGACATCCTGTAACAGCACCTACCTAGAGAGGACCAGGACATCCTGTAACAGCACCTACCTATAGAGGATCAGGACATCCTGTAACAGCACCTACCTATAGAGGACCAGGACATCCTGTAACAGCACCTACCTATAGATGACCAGGACATCCTGTAACAGCACCTACCTATAGAGGACCAGGACATCCTGTAACAGCACCTACCTATAGAGGACCAGGACATCCTGTAACAGCACCTACCTAGAGAGGACCAGGACCTACCTATAGAGGACCAGGACCTACCTAGAGAGGAACAGGACATCCTGTAACAGCACCTACCTATAGAGGACCAGGAAGGGCCCTGCCAGATATCATTGAGTTGCCAGTAGAGAGCTCCCATGGTGTGACCTTTGCCCTCGATGACCTCACTCTGGCTGCGGCGGTAGAACTCTGTCTGGACCTTAACACACTGGGCCTGCATGACCTGGAGGAAGACCACTCATAGTGACCTGGAGGAAGACCACTCATGTGGTATGTGGTATGTAGTGTCTGGCGTACCTGTGTGGTGTAGTGTCTGGCGTACCTGTGTGATGTACCTGTCTGGCGTACCTGTGTGGTGTAGTGTCTGGCGTACCTGTGTGGTGTAGTGTCTGGCGTACCTGTGTGATGTACCTGTCTGGCGTACCTGTGTGGTGTAGTGTCTGGCGTACCTGTGTGGTGTAGTGTCTGGCGTACCTGTGTGATGTACCTGTCTGGCGTACCTGTCTGGCGTACCTGTGTGATGTACCTGTCTGGCGTACCTGTGTGGTGTAGTGTCTGGCGTACCTGTGTGATGTACCTGTCTGGCGTACCTGTGTGGTGTAGTGTCTGGTGTACCTGTGTGATGTACCTGTCTGGCGTACCTGTCTGGCGTACCTGTGTGATGTACCTGTCTGGCGTACCTGTCTGGCGTACTTGTGTGATGTAGTGTCTGGCGTACCTGTGTGATGTACCTGTCTGGCGTACCTGTGTGATGTACCTGTCTGGCGTACCTGTGTGATGTACCTGTCTGGTGTACCTGTGTGATGTAGTGTCTGGTGTACCTGTGTGATGTAGTGTCTGGTGTACCTGTGTGATGTAGTGTCTGGCGTACCTGTGTGATGTAGTGTCTGGCGTACCTGTGTGATGTACCTGTCTGGCGTACCTGTGTGATGTAGTGTCTGGTGTACCTGTGTAATGTAGTGTCTGGTGTACCTGTGTGATGTAGTGTCTGGTGTACCTGTGTGATGTAGTGTCTGGTGTACCTGTGTGATGTAGTGTCTGGTGTACCTGTGTGATGTAATGTCTGGTGTACCTGTGTAATGTACCTGTCTGGCGTACCTGTGTGGTGTAGTGTCTGGTGTACGTGTGTGATGTAGTGTCTGGTGTACCTGTGTGATGTAGTGTCTGGTGTACCTGTGTGATGTAGTGTCTGGTGTACCTGTGTGATGTAGTGTCTGGTGTACCTGTGTGATGTAATGTCTGGTGTACCTGTGTAATGTAGTGTCTGGTGTACCTGTGTAATGTAGTGTCTGGTGTACCTGTCTGGTGTACCTCTCTGGTGTACCTGTCTGGTGTACCTGTGTGATGTAGTGTCTGGTGTACCTGTCTGGTGTACCTGTGTGATGTAGTGTCTGGTGTACCTGTCTGGTGTACCTGTGTAATGTAGAGTCTGGTGTACCTGTGTAATATAGAGTCTGGTGTACCTGTGTGATGTAGTGTCTGGTGTACCTGTGTGATGTAGTGTCTGGTGTACCTGTCTGGTGTACCTGTCTTGTGTACCTGTGTAATGTAGAGTCTGGTGTACCTGTGTAATGTAGAGTCTGGTGTACCTGTCTGGTGTACCTCTCTGGTGTACCTGTCTGGTGTACCTGTGTGATGTAGTGTCTGGTGTACCTGTGTGGTGTACCTGTCTTGTGTACCTGTGTAATGTAGTGTCCGGTGTACCTGTCTGGTGTACCTGTCTTGTGTACCTGTGTAATGTAGTGTCCGGTGTACCTGTCTGGTGTACCTGTCTTGTGTACCTGTGTAATGTAGTGTCCGGTGTACCTGTCTGGTGTACCTGTCTTGTGTACCTGTGTAATGTAGTGTCCGGTGTACCTGTCTGGTGTACCTGTCTGGTGTACCTGTGTGATGTAGTGTCTGGTGTACCTGTCTGGTGTACCTGTCTTGTGTACCTGTGTAATGTAGTGTCTGGCGTACCTATGTGATGTAGTGTCTGGCGTACCTGTATGATGTAGTGTCTGGTGTACCTGTGTAATGTAGTGTCCGGTGTACCTGTCTGGTGTACCTGTCTTGTGTACCTGTGTAATGTAGTGTCCGGTGTACCTGTCTGGTGTACCTGTCTTGTGTACCTGTGTAATGTAGTGTCCGGTGTACCTGTCTGGTGTACCTGTCTTGTGTACCTGTGTAATGTAGTGTCCGGTGTACCTGTCTGGTGTACCTGTCTGGTGTACCTGTCTGGTGTACCTGTGTGATGTAGTGTCTGGTGTACCTGTCTGGTGTACCTGTCTGGTGTACCTGTGTGATGTAGTGTCTGGTGTACCTGTGTGATGTAGTGTCTGGTGTACCTGTGTGATGTAGTGTCTGGTGTACCTGTGTGATGTAGTGTCTGGTGTACCTGTGTGATGTAGTGTCTGGTGTACCTGTCTGGTGTACCTGTGTTATGTAGTGTCTGGTGTACCTGTCTGGTGTACCTGTCTGGTGTACCTGTGTGATGTAGTGTCTGGTGTACCTATCTGGTGTACCTGTGTGATGTAGTGTCTGGTGTACCTGTCTGGTGTACCTGTGTGATGTAGTGTCTGGTGTACCTGTCTGGCATACCTGTCTGGTGTACCTGTGTGATGTAGTGTCTGGTGTACCTCTCTGGTGTACCTGTGTGATGTAGTGTCTGGTGTACCTGTCTGGCGTACCTGTCTGGCGTACCTGTCTGGCGTACCTGTGTGATGTAGTGTCTGACGTACCTGTCTGGCATACCTGTGTGATGTAGTGTCTGGCGTACCTGTCTGGCGTACCTGTCTGGCGTACCTGTCTGGCGTACCTGTCTGGCGTACCTGTCTGGCGTACCTGTCTGGCGTACCTGTCTGGCGTACCCGTGTGATGTAGTGTCTGGCGTACCTGTCTGGCGTACCTGTCTGGCATACCTGTCTGGCGTACCTGTCTGGCGTACCTGTCTGGCGTACCTGTGTGATGTAGTGTCTGGCGTACCTGTCTGGTGTAGTGTCTGGTGTACCTGTCTGGCGTACCTGTCTGATGTAGTGTCTGGCATACCTGTGTGATGTAGTGTCTGGTGTACCTGTCTGGCGTACCCGTGTGATGTAGTGTCTGGCGTACCTGTCTGGCGTACCTGTCTGGCATACCTGTCTGGCATACCTGTCTGGCATACCTGTCTGGCGTACCTGTCTGGTGTACCTGTGTGATGTAGTGTCTGGCGTACCTGTCTGGTGTACCTGTCTGGTGTACCTGTGTGTTGTAGTGTCTGGTGTACCTGTGTGATGTAGTGTCTTGCGTACCTGTCTGGCGTACCTGTCTGGTGTACCTGTGTGATGTAGTGTCTGGCGTACCTGTCTGGTGTACCTGTGTGATGTAGTGTCTGGTGTACCTGTGTGATGTAGTGTTTGGCGTACCTGTCTGGTGTACCTGTCTGGTTTACCTGTCTGGTGTACCTGTGTGATGTAGTGTCTGGCGTACCTGTCTGGTGTACCTGTCTGGTGTACCTGTGTGATGTAGTGTCTGGTGTACCTGTCTGGTGTACCTGTGTGATGTAGTGTCTGGCGTACCTGTCTGGTGTACCTGTCTGGTTTACCTGTCTGGTGTACCTGTGTGATGTAGTGTCTGGCGTACCTGTCTGGTGTACCTGTCTGGTGTACCTGTGTGATGTAGTGTCTGGTGTACCTGTCTGGTGTACCTGTGTGATGTAGTGTCTGGTGTACCTGTCTGGTGTACCTGTCTGGTGTACCTGTGTAATGTAGTGTCTGGTGTACCTGTCTGGTGTACCTGTGTGATGTAGTGTCTGGTGTACCTGTCTGGCATACCTGTGTGATGTAGTGTCTGGTGTACCTGTCTGGTGTACCTGTCTGGCATACCTGTGTGATGTAGTGTCAGGTGTACCTGTCTGGTGTACCTGTGTGATGTAGTGTCTGGTGTACCTGTCTGGCATACCTGTCTGGTGTACCTGTGTGATGTAGTGTCTGGTGTACCTGTGTGATGTAGTGTCTGGTGTACCTCTCTGGTGTACCTGTGTGATGTAGTGTCTGGTGTACCTGCCTGGCATACCTGTCTGGTGTACCTGTGTGATGTAGTGTCTGGTGTACCTGTCTGGTGTACCTGTCTGGTGTACCTGTGTGATGTAGTGTCTGGTGTACCTGTCTGGTGTACCTGTGTGATGTAGTGTCTGGTGTACCTGTCTGGTGTACCTGTGTGATGTAGTGTCTGGTGTACCTGTCTGGCATACCTGTCTGGTGTACCTGTCTGGTGTACCTGTGTGATGTAGTGTCTGGTGTACCTGTGTGATGTAGTGTCTGGTGTACCTCTCTGGTGTACCTGTCTGGTGTACCTGTGTGATGTAGTGTCTGGTGTACCTGCCTGGCATACCTGTCTGGTGTACCTGTGTGATGTAGTGTCTGCTGTACCTGTCTGGCGTACCTGGCTGGTGTACCTGTGTGATGTAGTGTCTGGTGTACCTGTGTGATGTAGTGTCTGGTGTACCTGTCTGGCATACCTGTCTGGTGTACCTGTGTGATGTAGTGTCTGGTGTACCTCTCTGGTGTACCTGTCTGGTGTACCTGTGTGATGTAGTGTCCGGTGTACCTGTCTGGTGTACCTGTGTGATGTAGTGTCTGGTGTACCTGTCTGGTGTACCTGTCTGGTGTACCTGTCTGGTGTACCTGTCTGGCGTACCTGTCTGGCGTACCTGTCTGGCGTACCTGTCTGGCGTACCTGTCTAGTGTACCTGTCTGGCGTACCTGTCTGGCGTACCTGTCTGGCGTACCTGTCTGGCGTACCTGTCTGGTGTACCTGTCTGGTGTACCTGTCTGGTGTACCTGTCTGGCGTACCTGTGTGATGTACAGTGTGTCCCTGTATCTCTTCAGTGGATCTGCTGAGGCTGGGAGATGGTAGTGTAGTCCCGCCTGTTGCAGCATCTGCTGGTTGCCAGTCTGGTGGTGCTGACGGTGAGACGAGAAGTTACTCCCATAACTCCAGTCTTCTGACACAGACACCTGAGAGCAGAGGGCATCAAATCACTGGATGGCCTGAAGACAGTACAATACAGGAATGTACATGCCGTCCTCCACCAACCAGTACCTTCTGCAAGGTGGAGAAGGAGGGCCAGGACTGGAAGCCGTACTCGGAGGCGAAGCGTGTGCGTGGCAGGGCCGTCCAGTCCCAGCAGTCATGGCTGTAGCTATAGTAGTGTGTGTCTCCATAGTGTAGGTCGTAGGGGTCGTGGGCCACCCAGCCCTCCTGCTGAGACTCTACTCCGTTAGTGGGACTGGAGACTAGGAACGGGCGGCTACCGTCTTCCTGAGGTGGAGATAGGAACCTGGTTAGGCTAGGGTTGTCACAATACCAGTATGGCGATACCGTGAAGGAGCGTTTCCCAAACTAGGGGCCTGAGAGAAACAGAACCAGAGTTACGTCAATAACCTCCAGTAGCCTCCAGTAGTCTCTAGACGATCTTCTGTTACCATCTACAATGCCCACAAGCCACACAGGACTCATTAGAACAGAGTGGACAACACCAAGCAATAAACCAAAAGGCACTAAATCAGACAATGTTGGTGAGGGAAGGGTTCTACCAGGCTAGGGAGAGATAGGGTTCAGTCTGGTTCTACCAGGCTAGGGAGAGATAGGGTTCAGACTGGTTCTACCAGGCCTGGGAGAGATAGGGTTCAGTCTGGTTCTACCAGGCTAGGGAGAGAGAGGGTTCAGTCTGGCTCTACCAGGCTAGGGAGAGAGAGGGTGCAGTCTGGTTCTACCAGGCTAGGGAGAGAGAGGGTGCAGTCTGGTTCTACCAGGCTAGGGAGAGAGATTGTTCAGTTCAGTCTGGTTCTACCAGGCTAGGGAGAGAGATTGTTCAGTTCAGTCTGGTTCTACCAGGCTAGGGAGAGAGGGTTCAGACTGGTTCTACCAGGCTAGGGAGAGATAGGGTTCAGTCCAGTGTGGTTCTACCAGGCTAGGGAGAGATAGGGTTCAGTTCAGTCTGGTTCTACCAGGCTAGGGAGAGATATGGTTCAGTCTGGTTCTACCAGGCTAGGGAGAGAGAGGGTGCAGTCTGGTTCTACCAGGCTAGGGAGAGAGATTGTTCAGTTCAGTCTGGTTCTACCAGGCTAGGGAGAGATAGGGTTCAGTTCAGTCTGGTTCTACCAGGCTAGGGAGAGATAGGGTTCAGTTCAGTCTGGTTCTACCAGGCTAGGGAGAGATAGGGTTCAGTCTGGTTCTACCAGGCTAGGGAGAGATAGGGTTCAGTTCAGTCTGGTTCTACCAGGCTAGGGAGAGATAGGGTTCAGTTCAGTCTGGTTCTACCAGGCAAGGGAGAGATAGGGTTCAGTTCAGTCTGGTTCTAGTGCGAACGGCCCAGTACATCACTGGGGCCAAGCTTTCTGCCATCCAGGACCTCTATACCAGGCGGTGTCAGAGGAAGGACCTATAAAGGGTGGTACGTACGGCCCAGTACCTCACTGGGGCTAAGCTTTCTGCCAACCAGGAACTCTATCCCAGGCGGTGTCAGAGGAAGGCCCTAGAAATTGTCAAAGACTCCAGCCACCCAAGTCTTAAACTGTTCTCTCTGCTACCGCACAGCAAGCGGTACCGGAGTGCCAAGTCTAGGTCCAAGATGCTTCTAAACAGCCTCTACCCCCAAGCCATAAGACTCCTACAGCTATTCAAATGGCTTGACTCTGTACCGGTACGCCCTGTATATAGCCTCCACATTGACTCTGTACCGGTACCCCCTGTATATAGCCTCCACATAGACTCTGTACCATAACACCCTGTATATAGCCTCCACATTGACTCTGTACCGGTACCCCCCTGTATATAGCCTCCACATTGACTCTGTACCGGTACACCCTGTATATAGCCTCCACATTGACTCTGTACCGGTACCCCCTGTATATAGCTTCCACATTGACTATGTACCGGTACCACCTATATATAACCTCCACATTGACTCTGTACCGGTACCCCCTGTATATAGCCTCCACATTGACTCTGTACCGTAATACCCTGTATATAGCCTCCACATTGACTCTGTACCGAAACACCCTGTATATAGCCTCCACATTGACTCTGTAGCGGTACCACCTATATATAACCTCCACATTGACTCTGTACCGGTACCCCCTGTATATAGCCTCCACATTGACTCTGTACCGTAATACCCTGTATATAGCCTCCACATTGACTCTGTACCGTAAAACCCTGTATATAGCCTCCACATTGACTCTGTACCGGTACCCCCTGTATATAGCCTCCACATTGACTCTGTACCGTAATACCCTGTATATAGCCTCCACATTGACTCTGTACCGAAACACCCTGTATATAGCCTCCACATTGACTCTGTACCGGTACCCCCTGTATATAGCCTCCACATTGACTCTGTACCGGTACCCCCTGTATATAGCCTCCACATTGACTCTGTACCGGTACCCCCTGTATATAGCCTCCACATTGACTCTGTACCGGTACCCCCTGTATATAGCTTCCACATTGACTATGTACCGGTACACCATGTATATAGCCTCCACATTGACTATGTACCGGTACCCCCTGTATATAGCCTCCACATTGACTCTGTATCGGTACCCCCTGTATATAGCCTCCACATTGACTCTGTACCGTAATACCCTGTATATAGCCTCCACATTGACTCTGTACCGAAACACCCTGTATATAGCCTCCACATTGACTCTGTACCGGTACCCCCTGTATATAGCCTCCACATTGACTCTGTACCGGTACCCCCTGTATATAGCCTCCACATTGACTCTGTACCGGTACCCCTGTATATAGCCTCCACATTGACTCTGTACCGGTACCCCCTGTATATAGCTTCCACATTGACTATGTACCGGTACACCATGTATATAGCCTCCACATTGACTATGTACCGGTACCCCCTGTATATAGCCTCCACATTGACTCTGTATCGGTACCCCCTGTATATAGCCTCCACATTGACTATGTACCGGTACCACCTATATATAACCTCCACATTGACTCTGTACCGGTACCCCCTGTATATAGCCTCCACATTGACTCTGTACCGTAATACCCTGTATATAGCCTCCACATTGACTCTGTACCGTAATACCCTGTATATAGCCTCCACATTGACTCTGTACCGTAATACCCTGTATATAGCCTCCACATTGACTCTTTACCGTAACACCCTGTATATAGCCTCCACATTGACTCTGTACCGGTACCCCCTGCATGTAGCCTCCACATTGACTATGTACCGTAACACCCTGTATATAGCCTCCACATTGACTCTGTACCGTAATACCCTGTATATAGCCTCCACATTGACTCTTTACCGTAACACCCTGTATATAGCCTCCACATTGACTCTGTACCGGTACCCCCTGTATATAGCCTCCACATTGACTCTGTACCGTAACACCCTGTATATAGCCTCCACATTGACTCTGTACTGGTACACCATGTATACAGCCTCCACATTGACTCTGTACCGGTACCCCCTGTATATAGCTTCCACATTGACTATGTACCGGTACCACCTATATATAACCTCCACATTGACTCTGTACCGGTACCCCCTGTATATAGCCTCCACATTGACTCTGTACCGGTACACCCTGTATATAGCTTCCACATTGACTATGTACCGGTACCACCTATATATAACCTCCACATTGACTCTGTACCGGTACCCCCTGTATATAGCCTCCACATTGACTCTGTACCGGTACCCCCTGTATATAGCCTCCACATTGACTCTGTACCGGTACACCCTGTATATAGCCTCCACATTGACTCTGTACCGGTACCCCCTGTATATAGCCTCCACATTGACTCTGTACCGGTACCCCCTGTATATAGCCTCCACATTGACTCTGTACCGTAATACCCTGTATATAGCCTCCACATTGACTCTGTACCGTAACACCCTGTATATAGCCTCCACATTGACTCTGTACCGGTACGGGTACCCCCTGTATGTGGTCCTTCTGTAGCTCAGTTGGTAGAGCATGGCGCTTGTAACGCCAGGGTAGTGGGTTTGATCCCCGGGACCACCCATACGTAGAATGTATGCACACATGACTGTAAGTCGCTTTGGATAAAAGCGTCTGCTAAATGGCATATATATATATGTGTAACTCTATATATATAGCCTCCACATTGACTCTGTACCGTAACACCCTGTATATAGCCTCCACATTGACTCCACATTGACTCTGTACCGGTACCCCCTGTATATAGCCTCCACATTGACTCTGTACCGGTACCCCCTGTATATAGCCTCCACATTGACTCTGTACCGGTACCCCCTGTATATAGCCTCCACATTGACTCTGTACCGGTACCCCCTGTATATAGCCTCCACATTGACTCTGTACCGTAACACCCTGTATATAACCTCCACATATACATATACTGTATATAAGGTTAGTACACTGTATATACTGTATATAAGGTTAGTACACTATATATACTGTATATAAGGTTAGTGTACTGTACATAAGGTTAGTGTACTGTACATAAGGTTAGTACACTGTATATACTGTATATAAGGTTAGTATACTGTATATAAGGTTAGAATACTATATATACTGTATATAAGGTTAGTACACTGTATATACTGTATATAAGGTTAGTACACTGTATATACTGTATATAAGGTTAGAAAACTGTATATACTGTATATAAGGTTAGTACACTATATATACTGTATATAAGGTTAGAAAACTGTATATACTGTATATAAGGTATATTCTGTAAATGTCTACTGAAAGTTTGGGGAAAATGAAAATAAGATTCAAATTAGAAGAAAAACAATCAATCCCCAATTTAGACTTCTGTAGAATGACCCACATAGGTAATAGGGTTTAGGGTGGCATTAGACACAGATCATGACTCAGTATTTCTTAGTTCAATGTCTCATATATGTCTCTCACCTTCTGAACAATAGCCCTGATGTTGTCCACATACAGAGTCACATAGTCTCTATGGTACCGGGGTTGCTGGGCAACGGGGATGCCGAACCAATTAGTGGCCAGGGCCGCCTCATTCTCGTTGTTCCCACTCCACACGATGACCGAGGGGTGGGACTTTAAGCGCCTCACCTGATTGGAGCGAGGAAACAGGAAGGAACACGTGTTATTACATGCTATAACCAGGAAATGAGTCATCCTTATCAATATTAACATACATCAAGGCTTTGTCCAGGGATGCTGCCTCACGCTACAGAAACAGGAGATTTGCAGAGTGCTCTACGGGCCATCGAGGTCTGAACAAAGATACTAACATCAACCCTGTAGGTGTAGCTCACCTGTTGGACAACCTCCTCTCTAACCGTCTCTATGAAGTCAGGCTCAGTGGGGTACATGGCACAGGCAAACATGAAGTCCTGCCAGATCTAAGGACAGACAAGGTATTGGTCAAAAGTACAGCAGTATAAAGGGAATGGGGAGTTTGTGACGAAGACAACGAGAGAAAGAGTACTAGTCAGTCAGTTACCATGATCCCCATCTCATCACAGAGAGAGTAGAACAGGTCCTGCTCATAGACTCCTCCCCCCCAGACCCTGAGCGCGTTCATATTAGCGCTTACGGACGACTGTAGAAGGTTCCTCACACTGAAACAGAACACAACTGTTGTCAATGGTTACAAGACAGTAACGACTAACTAGTGTCTGTTCAAATCTATCAGGTTCCGGTGAGAGTTTTAACTCCAGTCTAAGACGTTAGGGGGTGGTTTAAGATGTTCATAACATGGGTCATTTTGCTAATTTGATTTAGAATTTTACAAACTCTTTAGGAATAAAATTTAAATATTTAAAAATATATATAATATGTATGGGCTCCCTTCAGACTAAGGTTTAATATCTAATGTTCCACAGTGGGCTCCCTTCAGACTAAGGTTTAATATCTAATGTTCCACAGTGGGCCCTCTTCAGACTAAGGTTTAATATCTAATGTTCCACAGTGGGCCCTCTTCAGACTAAGGTTTAATATCTAATGTTCCACAGTGGGCTCTCTTCAGACTAAGGTTTAATATCTAATGTTCCACAGTGGGCTCTCTTCAGACTAATGTTTAATATCTAATGTTCCACAGTGGGCCCTCTTCAGACTAAGGTGTAATATCTAATGTTCCACAGTGGGCTCTCTTCAGACTAAGGTTTAATATCTAATGTTCCACAGTGGGCTCCCTTCAGACTAAGGTTTAATATCTAATGTTCCACAGTGGGCCCTCTTCAGACTAAGGTCTAATATCTAATGTTCCCAAACGGTTCAGACGCTACAGACGTTTACATGACAAGACTGATTTTCGGGATGTCTCCTGGTCTGGTAAACATCTATCTCTGTCCCCTTTCACCACAGATGGGATGTCTCCTGGTCTGATAAACATCTATCTCTGTCCCCTTTCACCACAGATGGGATGTCTCCTGGTCTGATAAACATCTATCTCTGTCCCCTTTCACCACAGATGGGATGTCTCCTGGTCTGGTAAACACCCCTCTGTCCCCTTTCACCACAGATGGGATGTCTCCTGGTCTGGTAAACACCCCTCTGTCCCCTTTCACCACAGATGGGATGTCTCCTGGTCTGACAAACATCTATCTCTGTCCCCTTTCACCACAGATGGGATGTCTCCTGGTCTGGTAAACACCCCTCTGTCCCCTTTCACCACAGATGGGATGTCTCCTGGTCTGATAAACATCTATCTCTGTCCCCTTTCACCACAGATGGGATGTCTCCTGGTCTGGTAAACACCTCTCTGTCCCCTTTCACCACAGATGGGATGTCTCCTGGTCTGATAAACATCTATCTCTGTCCCCTTTCACCACAGATGGGATGTCTCCTGGTCTGACAAACATCTATCTCTGTCCCCTTTCACCACAGATGGGATGTCTCCTGGTCTGACAAACATCTATCTCTGTCCCCTTTCACCACAGATGGGATGTCTCCTGGTCTGACAAACATCTATCTCTGTTCCCTTTCACCACAGATGGGATGTCTCCTGGTCTGACAAACATCTATCTCTGTCCCCTTTCACCACAGATGGGATGTCTCCTGGTCTGACAAACATCTATCTCTGTCCCCTTTCACCACAGATGGGATGTCTCCTGGTCTGACAAACATGTATCTCTGTCCCCTTTCACCACAGATGGGATGTCTCCTGGTCTGGTAAACACCTCTCTGTCCCCTTTCACCACAGATGGGATGTCTCCTGGTCTGATAAACACCACTCTGTCACCACAGATGGGATGTCTCCTGGTCTGATAAACACCACTCTGTCACCACAGATGGGATGTCTCCTGGTCTGATAAACATCTCTCTGTCACCACAGATGGGATGTCTCCTGGTCTGATAAACACCACTCTGTCACCACAGATGGGATGTCTCCTGGTCTGATAAACATCTCTCTGTCACCACAGATGGGATGTCTCCTGGTCTGATAAACATCTCTCTGTCACCACAGATGGGATGTCTCCTGGTCTGATAAACACCACTCTGTCACCACAGATGGGATGTCTCCTGGTCTGATAAACACCACTCTGTCACCACAGATGGGGAAGTGAGACACTGGCAGATGCGGTGGATAGAGGAAAAAAAACACATCTCTTGTTTAAACTGACAGATGTTGATGGGGATTTGTTGTGTGAAGTAACTTAGACTGACGCACCGGTGTGTTCAATCAGAACACTAAAAGTCTTGTTTGAATCATAATGTAAACATAATGACATTGTAATGTGGCCGTTTCAAATATACAAAACACATCCCATCTTAGAAGTATTTAATGAGTGAAAGGTTGATATCATGATTAAGACCAAAGACATGAGTGTGTGTGTGTGTGTGTGTGTCTGTGTGTGTGTCTCACTCAGCAGGGCTGACCAGGTCCTGAAGGGCGTGAGCTGGGATCCAGTTTGACCCCTTCAGGAAGATGGGCTTTTTGTTGACCTGGAAGTAGAAACTCAGCCCAGGGGAACCAGCGATTGGCTCCTGGACCAGCTCTACTGTACGGAAATACACCTTGGGAGTAACACAGAGAGGATGTTAAATACACCTGGAGACAGAGAGGATGTTAAATACACCTGGAGACAGAGAGGATGTTAAATACACCTGGAGACAGAGAGAGGATGTTAAATACACCTGGAGACAGAGAGGATGTTAAATACACCTGGAGACAGAGAGGATGTTAAATACACCTGGAGACAGAGAGGATGTTAAATACACCTGGAGACAGAGAGGATGTTAAATACACCTGGAGACAGAGAGGATGTTAAATACACCTGGAGACAGAGAGGATGTTAAATACACCTGGAGACAGAGAGAGGATGTTAAATACACCTGGAGACAGAGAGAGGATGTTAAATACACCTGGAGACAGAGAGGATGTTAAATACACCTGGAGACAGAGAGGATGTTAAATACACCTGGAGACAGAGAGAGGATGTTAAATACACCTGGAGACAGAGAGAGGATGTTAAATACACCTGGAGACAGAGAGAGGATGTTAAATACACCTGGAGACAGAGAGAGGATGTTAAATACACCTGGAGACAGAGAGAGGATGTTAAATACACCTGGAGACAGAGAGGATGTTAAATACACCTGGAGACAGAGAGGATGTTAAATACACCTGGAGACAGAGAGGATGTTAAATACACCTGGAGACAGAGAGGATGTTAAATACACCTGGAGACAGAGAGGATGTTAAATACACCTGGAGACAGAGAGGATGTTAAATACACCTGGAGACAGAGAGGATGTTAAATACACCTGGAGACAGAGAGGATGTTAAATACACCTGGAGACAGAGAGGATGTTAAATACACCTGGAGACAGAGAGGATGTTAAATACACCTGGAGACAGAGAGGATGTTAAATACACCTGGAGACAGAGAGGATGTTAAATACACCTGGAGACAGAGAGGATGTTAAATACACCTGGAGACAGAGAGGATGTTAAATACACCTGGAGACAGAGAGGATGTTAAATACACCTGGAGACAGAGAGGACGTTAAATACACCTGGAGACAGAGAGGACGTTAAATACACCTGGAGACAGAGAGGATGTTAAATACACCTGGAGACAGAGAGGATGTTATACACCTGGAGACAGAGAGGATGTTAAATACACCTGGAGACAGAGAGGATGTTAAATACACCTGGAGACAGAGAGGATGTTAAATACACCTGGAGACAGAGAGGATGTTATACACCTGGAGACAGAGAGTATGTTAAATACACCTGGAGACAGAGAGGATGTTAAATACACCTGGAGACAGAGAGAGGACTGGAGACTGTGAGAAGACAGAGGACTGGAGACCGTGAGAAGACAGAGGACTGGAGACCGTGAGAAGACAGAAGACTGGAGACAGTGAGAAGACAGAGGACTGGAGACAGTGAGAAGACAGAAGACTGGAGACCGTGAGAAGACAGAGGACTGGAGACCGTGAGAAGACAGAAGACTGGAGACCGTGAGAAGACAGAGGACTGGTTACAGTGAGAAGACAGAAGACTGGAGACCGTGAGAAGACAGAAGACTGGAGACCGTGAG
This sequence comes from Oncorhynchus keta, assembly GCF_023373465.1. NCBI lineage: Eukaryota > Metazoa > Chordata > Actinopteri > Salmoniformes > Salmonidae > Oncorhynchus > Oncorhynchus keta. Next base: position 62,126 of record NW_026290406.1, read on the forward strand.
AAGACAGAGGACTGGAGACCGTGAGAAGACAGAAGACTGGAGACCGTGAGAAGACAGAGGACTGGAGACCGTGAGAAGACAGAGGACTGGAGACCGTGAGAAGACAGAGGACTGGAGACCGTGAGAAGACAGAGGACTGGAGACCGTGAGAAGACAGAAGACTGGAGACCGTGAGAAGACAGAGGACTGGAGACCGTGAGAAGACAGAGGACTGGAGACTGTGAGAAGACAGAGGACTGGAGATCGTGAGAAGACAGAAGACTGGAGACAGTGAGAAAGAGGGGATAGTAGAGGAGTAGAGATGTTGAGGTCTGACCTGTGTGTCTGTCCTGAGTATGGCTGTTCCCTCCAGCATGGTTCCTCTCACACTGAGATGATAGGAGTGCTGCTCACCATGGCCACTGGGCCACCACAGCTTCACCTGGTTACTCTACAACACACACACACACACACTAAACATTTACCTCAGCACGATGAAAAATAGAGACATGATAAAACCCGGACATTCAGAAGTCTTTCCAGTAGAGATAAGATGTGTCCGACCTTTAGAACCCCAAGGGCCCTTCTCAACAGTAGGGCACTATACTGTATAGGACTCTGGTCAACAGTAGGGCACTATACTGTATAGGACTCTGGTCAACAGTAGGGTACTATACTGTATAGGACTCTGGTCAACAGTAGGGCACTATACTGTATAGGACTGGTCAACAGTAGGGCACTATACTGTATAGGACTCTGGTCAACAGTAGGGCACTATACTGTATAGGACTCTGGTCAACAGTAGGGCACTATACTGTATAGGACTCTGGTCAACAGTAGGGTACTATACTGTATAGGACTGGTCAACAGTAGGGCACTATACTGTATAGGACTCTGGTCAACAGTAGGGCACTATACTGTATAGGACTCTGGTCAAGGGCACTATAGTAAAGGACTCTGGTCAACAGTAGGGCATACTGTATAGGACTCTGGTCAACAGTAGGGCACTATACTATACTGGTAGTAGGGACTTTACTGTATAGGACTGGTCAACAGTAGGGCACTATACTGTATAGGACTCTGGTCAACAGTAGGGCACTATACTGTATAGGACTCTGGTCAACAGTAGGGCACTATACTGTAGAGGACTCTGGTCAACAGTAGGGCACTATACTGTATAGGACTCTGGTCAACAGTAGGCACTATACTGTATAGGACTGGTCAACAGTAGGGCACTATACTGTATAGGACTCTGGTCAACAGTAGGGCACTATACTGTATAGGACTCTGGTCAACAGTAGGCACTATACTGTATAGGACTGGTCAACAGTAGGGCACTATACTGTAGAGGACTCTCAACAGTCAACAGTAGGGCACTATACTGTATAGGACTCTGGTCAACAGTAGGGCACTATACTGTAGAGGACTCTGGTCAACAGTAGGGCACTATACTGTATAGGACTCTGGTCAACAGTAGGGCACTATACTGTATAGGACTCTGGTCAACAGTAGGGCACTATACTGTATAGGACTGGTCAACAGTAGGGCACTATACTGTATAGGACTCTGGTCAACAGTAGGGCACTATACTGTATAGGGGACTCTAGAGCACTATACTGTAGAGGACTCTGGTCAACAGTAGGGCACTATACTGTATAGGACTGGTCAACAGTAGGGCACTATACTGTAGAGGACTCTGGTCAACAGCACTATACTGTAGAGAACTCTGGTAGGGCACTATACTGTATAGGACTCTGGTCAACAGTAGGGCACTATACTGTAGAGGACTCTGGTCAACAGTAGGGCACTATACTGTAGAGGACTCTGGTCAACAGTAGGGCACTATACTGTATAGGACTGGTCAACAGTAGCAGGGCACACTATACTGTAGAGGACTGGTCAACAGTAGGGCACTATACTGTATAGGACTCTGGTCAACAGTAGGGCACTATACTGTAGAGGACTCTGGTCAACAGTAGGGCACTATACTGTATAGGACTCTGGTCAACAGTAGGGCACTATACTGTAGAGGACTCTGGTCAACAGTAGCACTATACTGTAGAGGACTCTGGTCAACAGTAGGGCACTATATACTGTAGTAGGCACTATACTGTATAGGACTGGTCAACAGTAGGACACTATACTGTAGAGGACTCTGGTCAACAGTAGGGCACTATACTGTATAGAACTCTGGTCAACAGTAGGGCACTATATACTGTCAAAAGGACTGTAGAGGACTCTGGTCAACAGTAGGGCACTATACTGTATAGGACTCTGGTCAACAGTAGGGCACTATACTGTATAGAGGACTCTGGTCAACAGTAGGGCACTATACTGTAAAGGACTCTGGTCAACAGTAGGGCACTATACTGTAAAGGACTCTGGTCAACAGTAGGGCACTATACTGTATAGGACTCTGGTCAACAGTAGGGCACTATAAAGGACTCTGTATAGGACTATACTAGGTCAACAGTAGGGCACTATACTGTATAGGACTCTGGTCAACAGTAGGGCACTATACTGTAAAGGACTCTGGTCAACAGTAGGGCACACTATACTGTAGAGGACTCTGGTCAACAGTAGGGCACTATACTAAAGGACTCTGGTACTGCACTATACTGTAGAGGACTCTGGTCAACAGTAGGGCACTATACTGTATAGGACTGGTCAACAGTAGGGACTCTGGTCAACAGTAGGGCACTATACTGTAGAGGACTCTGGTCAACAGTAGGGCACTATACTGTATAGGACTGTCAACAGTAGAGCACTATACTGTAGAGGACTCTGGTCAACAGTAGGGCACTATACTGTAGAGGACTCTGGTCAACAGTAGGGCACTATACTGTATAGGACTCTGGTCAACAGTAGGGCACTATACTGTATAGGACTGGTCAACAGTAGGGCACTATACTGTAGAGGACTCTGGTCAACAGTAGGGCACTATACTGTATAGGACTCTGGTCAACAGTAGGGCACTATAAAGGGAACAGGGAGCCATTAGTTCCAGAACCATAAGTCACCTTCCCACCCAGCATACTAACTGTGTTGACATGGAGGCTCAAGGTGTTCTTGCTCTGCCCAGATGGAAAAACCACCATGAAGGTTTGTTCTGTAGACAGCTCCATCAGAGAGAGGTTGACCTGGACTTTAGTCTCCTCCACAGCATCAACCAACACTTCCACCGTTACCACCCACTGAGACAGAGAGGAGTCTGGGAGACAGGAAGAGGAAGAAGAGGGCTTTCCATGACTAGCTGTTGTATCCCAAACCACCCCCCCGCCCCTATCGACTCGCACGGAGGGCCCTCTGTTGTTACGTGTTGCTGATGAAACTCAGAAGGTAACTTCCAGAGTGGTGAGGAGATAAATAAACCCCTCACCTTCTGGAAAAACTCCTGCCTTTAATGACGCATGTACCATTTAAATAATAAAACAAATATGAAATTCGACTGAGAAAATTCTCCCTGTCGTCTCACAATAAATATACCTCAGTAACAGTTAAAAATTCGGAAAGTATTGAATATGTTACATGTGCCATGGATCCTAAATTAGGCCCGCGGTGCATTATGGGATACTACTTCACTGTCAAGCCAGCAGCGAAGCAAGACTCGGTCAAAGTGGCTATCGAAGAGTCTAATACACCTTCCATCATTTTAACGCCCTCAGATTTGGGACACTTGTGCATATGGCGAAGGCAGAACGCACAAATGGAGGCCAGAGGAGCAAGGGGATGATTTGGGATTCAGCCTTGGAGAGTTCACAGAGTAGCTGTGTAGATAAGTTCAGAATAGTTCGATACCCATGCAGAGAGAGAGAGAGAGAGAGAGAGAGAGAGAGAGAGAGAGAGAGAGAGAGAGAGAGAGAGAGAGAGAGAGAGAGAGAGAGAGAGAGAGAGAAAGACACATGGAGAGAGAGAAAGACACATGGAGAGAGAGAGAGAGAGAGAGAGAGAGAGAGAGAGAGAGAGAGAGAGCGAGAGAGAGACAGAGAGAGAGACAGAGAGTCAGGACACATGGAGAGACAGAGAGAGAGAGAAAGAGAGAGATACATACTATAGACTGGTACAGTAGAGAGATGGATTAGGCGCAGCACATCAAAGGCCTCCAGATGAACACCCTTCCACAGCCCCAGGGTTGGGAATGACGGCCCCCAGTCCCAGCTGAAGGAACTCTGAGCCTGGTAAAAGACCATCAGACAGGAGAGTTATCCAATGGGTGAATGGTGAAAACAATTATAATTGACTGTTATTTTCTAGGACACACAATAATGACTCCAACGTCATAAGCATCTGTATGTTGGATGGTGATTTGAAACCGTAACCACAGTGCTAAGCTTATCCATAACCTTAAATGAAAACCACAAAGCGAATTTTAGTTTTCATGAATGTCTACGATGTAGACTGTCGTCTTTGTGGCTGTGGTAACTAGTGGAAACAGTTGTGCCTGTTGTTCACAGTGAGATCTGCCCTCTGATTGGCTAGAATGGGTTCAACTTTTTGCCTCCTCCGAAATGCCTTCTATTTCTGAAGACGTTTATTTTGGTTGTGAGAGCGGCAGCTACATTATCTGGATAATGTCATAGATAATGTCATAGATAATGTCATAGATAATGTGTCCGTCATGATAAATGGACCCGGAAGAAGAACATCAACACCACTAGAAATCAGTGGCCATGTTTTTTTAATAAAAATTTTATTTCACCTTTATTTAACCAGGTAGGCTAGTTGAGAACACCTTTATTTAACCACGTAGGCTAGTTGAGAACACCTTTATTTAACCAGGTAGGCTAGTTGAGAACACCTTTATTTAACCAGGTAGGCTAGTTGAGAACACCTTTATTTAACCACGTAGGCTAGTTGAGAACACCTTTATTTAACCAGGTAGGCTAGTTGAGAACACCTTTATTTAACCAGGTAGGCTAGTTGAGAACACCTTTATTTAACCAGGTAGGCTAGTTGAGAACACCTTTATTTAACCAGGTAGGCTAGTTGAGAACACCTTTATTTAACCAGGTAGGCTAGTTGAGAACACCTTTATTTAACCAGGTAGGCTAGTTGAGAACACCTTTATTTAACCAGGTAGGCTAGTTGAGAACACCTTTATTTAACCAGGTAGGCTAGTTGAGAACACCTTTATTTAACCAGGTAGGCTAGTTGAGAACACCTTTATTTAACCAGGTAGGCTAGTTGAGAACAAGTTCTCATTTACAACTGCGACCTGGCCAAGATAAAGCAAAGCAGTTCGACACAGACAACAACACAGAGTTACACATGGAATAAACAAAACATAGTCAATAACACAGTAGAACAAAAGAAAAGAAAAAGTCTATATACAGTGAGTGTAAATGAGGTAAGTTAAGGAAATAAATAGGCCATGGTGGCGAAGTAATTACAATATAGCAATTAAACACTGGAATGGTAGATGTGCAGAAGATGAATGTGCAACTAGAGATACTGGGGAGCAAATGAGCAAGATAAATAAATAAATACCAGTATGGGGATGAGGTAGGTAGATAGTCCATCTGTAAACAGCCCATCTATGTACAGGTGCAGTAATCTGTGAGCTGCTCTCACAGATGGTGCTTAAAGTTAGTGATGGAGATGTGAGTCTCCAGCTTTAGTGATTTTTGCAGTTTGTTGCAGTCATTGGCAGCAGAGAACTGGAAGGAAAGGCGACCAAAGGAGGAACTGGCTTTGGGGGTGACCTGCTGGAGCGCGTGCTACGAGTGGGTGCTGCTTTGGTGATCAGTGAGCTGAGATAAGGCGGGGCTTTACCTAGCAGAGACTTGGCAGCATGAGTGAAGGATGCTTTTATGCGATGTAGGAAGCCAATTCTAGATTTAACTTTGGATTGGAGATGTTTGATGTGAGTCTGGAAGGAGAGTTTACAGTCTAACCAGACACCTAGGTATTTGTAGTTGTCCACGTATTCTAAGTCAGAGGCGTCCAGAGTAGTGATGCTGGACGGGCAAGCAGGTGTGGGCAGCGATCGGTTAAAGAGCATGCATTTAGTTTTAATTGCATTTAAGAGCAGTTGGAGGCCACGGAAGGAGAGTTGTATGGCATTGAAGCTCGGCTGGAGGTTAGTTAACACAGTGTCTAAAGAAGGGCCAGAAGTATACAGAATGGTGTCGTCTGCGTAGAGGTGGATCAGAGAATCACCAGCAGCAAGAGCGACATCATTGATGTATACAGAGAAGAGAGTTGGCCCGAGAATTGAACCCTGTGGCACCCCCATAGAGACTGCCAGAGGTCCAGACAACAGGCCCTCCGATTTGACACACTGAACTCTATCAGAGAAGTAGTTGGTAAACCAGGCGAGGCAAACATTTGAGAAACCAAGGCTGTCGAGCCTGCCAGTAAGAATGTGGTGATTGACAGAGTCACAAGTGTCTCAATGTGCAGGATGCCAGCGTTGCGTTATGGTGTAGACATGAAACACTGAGGTAAATTTAAATAAGCAATTGCAAATGTCAGTCCAGAGAAGGACATTAAAGTTGGTTACTGACGTAGCTAGCTAGGTCTACATGACAAGATAACATTGTTTGTGCTAGCTAGCTAGGTCTACTAGACAAGATAACATTGTTTGTGCTAGCTAGCTAGGTCTACTAGACAAGATAACATTGTTTGTGCTAGCTAGCTAGAAAATTAGCTTAACGTTACTAAGCTAATATTGTTAAAAAATTGAATATTTTCTGTCAACACACAACAAGTACTATTAACTGAAAAGATGAAAAGCCACTCACCTTTCTGATAAAGTTGACGTGACATTCTCCCTTCTGGACGGGTGGAGGACAGTCAGGGGGCACGCTGTAGGAGGAGTGAGCCTGACTCCTCTCTGAGGCGTACACGACAGGGGAGAGGAGGCTCACCTTCACAACGTTCTCCCCTTCCCTCAACAACTGGCCTACGCTGAAGTCCTGAACATCAGGGAATCATGTTATCCAGTGGCCCAGCTTCAGTTGGTAAAGCATAGCGGCTTGCAATGCCCTCTGGGTAAAATGTATGCACGCTGTGTCTCTTTTGGATAAAGGTGTCTGCTAAATGGCTTATGTTCGTTATGTTTGGGCCAGATCAAACATAATCACTATACATACATACTACGTAAATGATAAAAACAGATTTGACAATTTAACTTAGCTGTCATTCATGATTAGACACACCTTGAATTATATGCTACAAAATGTGCAATATAAACAACATTCATGTGGTAAATAATATACTTTAAACAACATTCATGTGGTAAATAATATACTTTAAACAACATTCATGTGGTAAATAATATACTTTTTTCATACATATCTGCGGAACATGTTGTCTGTCTTCCCCACAACAACTCCATTCAGAGAGATGGACGCTACAGTGTCCACTCCTTCAAACACCAGCTGGACTCTTTGTTTAGCCCTGGAGCAGAGGACAGGAAGGTCTATCTTAGTAAAACTGAGGGGTGGCTCCCCGGACACAAATTAAGCCTAGTTATAGACTAAAAAGACAGCTCTATCGAAAGTTATTTTTAGTCCGAGACTAGGCTTGTCCAGTGTCTGGGGAACCGACCCTGAAAGACAAGGCTTGTCCAGTGTCCGGGGAACCAGCCCTGAAAGACAAGGCTTGTCCAGTGTCCGGGGAACCGGCCCTGAAAGACAAGGCTTGTCCAGTGTCAAGGGAACCGGCCCTGAAAGACAAGGCTTGTCCAGTGTCCGGGGAACCAGCCCTGAAAGACAAGGCTTGTCCAGTGTCCGGGGAACCGACCCTGAAAGACAAGGCTTGTCCAGTGTCCGGGGAACCGGCCCTGAAAGACAAGGCTTGTCCAGTGTCAAGGGAACCGGCCCTGAAAGACAAGGCTTGTCCAGTGTCCGGGGAACCGGCCCTGAAAGACAAGGCTTGTCCAGTGTCCGGGGAACCGGCCCTGGGAGTAGTGAATACAGTAACACCATGGGGCTGGAATTGTAAGCTGTGTAAACAGTACCTTAGCTCTGTTGAGGCAGAAAATGTAGTTGTGTATGTCCAGTTGTCAAGAGCGATCCACCTGTATGCTACATCATTGAACCTGAAGTAGAGATCCTGAAAGACAGAGAGACAGGAGAGAGAGAGAGACAGGAGAGAGACAGTAGGAAGACAGGAGAGAGAGAGAGAGACAGGAGAGAGAGAGAGAGACAGTAGAGAGACAGGAGAGAGACAGGAGAGAGACAGAGAGAGACAGGAGAGACAGGAGAGACAGGGAGAGACAAAAGAGAGAGAGAACCAGGCATTTTCATGTAAAGAATTAGGTAATTTGTCAGTCAGCTGATCTCAAGTACAGGTAGCTGTAGCCCAATATGGTGACTGGAGTATGGGTAGCTGTCCCCCAATATGGTGACTGGAGTATGGGTAGCTGTCCCCCAGTATGGTGACTGGAGTATGGGTAGCTGTCCTCCAATATGGTGACTGGAGTATGGGTAGCTGTCCTCCAATATGGTGACTGGAGTATGGGTAGCTGTCCTCCAATATGGTGACTGGAGTATGGGTAGCTGTCCTCCAATATGGTGACTGGAGTATGGGTAGCTGTAGGCCAATATGGTGACTGGAGTATGGGTAGCTGTAGGCCAATATGGTGACTGGAGTATGGGTAGCTGTCCCCCAATATGGTGACTGGAGTATGGGTAGCTGTCCCCCAATATGGTGACTGGAGTATGGGTAGCTGTCCCCCAATATGGTGACTGGAGTATGGGTAGCTGTAGCCCAATATGGTGACTGGAGTATGGGTAGCTGCAGCCCAATATGGTGACTGGAGTATGGGTAGCTGTCCCCCAGTATGGTGACTGGAGTATGGGTAGCTGTAGGCCAATATGGTGACTGGAGTATGGGTAGCTGTCCCCCAATATGGTGACTGGAGTATGGGTAGCTGTAGACCAATATGGTGACTGGAGTATGGGTAGCTGTAGCCCAATATGGTGACTGGAGTATGGGTAGCTGTCCCCCAATATGGTGACTGGAGTATGGGTAGCTGTCCTCCAATATGGTGACTGGAGTATGGGTAGCTGTCCCCCAATATGGTGACTGGAGTATGGGTAGCTGTCCCCCAATATGGTGACTGGAGTATGGGTAGCTGTAGGCCAATATGGTGACTGGAGTATGGGTAGCTGTAGGCCAATATGGTGACTGGAGTATGGGTAGCTGTCCCCCAGTATGGTGACTGGAGTATGGGTAGCTGTCCCCCAGTATGGTGACTGGAGTATGGGTAGCTGTAGCCCAATATGGTGACTGGAGTATGGGTAGCTGTAGCCCAAAATGGTGACTGGAGTATGGGTAGCTGTAGCCCAATATGGTGACTGGAGTATGGGTAGCTGTCCCCCAATATGGTGACTGGAGTATGGGTAGCTGTAGCCCAAAATGGTGACTGGAGTATGGGTAGCTGTCCCCCAATATGGTGACTGGAGTATGGGTAGCTGTAGGCCAATATGGTGACTGGAGTATGGGTAGCTGTAGCCCAAAATGGTGACTGGAGTATGGGTAGCTGTAGCCCAATATGGTGACTGGAGTATGGGTAGCTGTAGCCCAAAATGGTGACTGGAGTATGGGTAGCTGTAGGCCAATATGGTGACTGGAGTATGGGTAGCTGTAGCCCAATATGGTGACTGGAGTATGGGTAGCTGTAGCCCAATATGGTGACTGGAGTATGGGTAGCTGTAGCCCAAAATGGTGACTGGAGTATGGGTAGCTGTAGCCCAATATGGTGACTGGAGTATGGGTAGCTGTCCCCCAATATGGTGACTGGAGTATGGGTAGCTGTAGCCCAAAATGGTGACTGGAGTATGGGTAGCTGTCCCCCAATATGGTGACTGGAGTATGGGTAGCTGTAGCCCAATAGTACAATAAGAGAAACGGATCATTTTGCAGTAGTCTCCTATTTTTTTTCCAGAGCTGTATTTATTTTACCTTTATTTAACCAGGCAAGTCAGTTAAGAACATATTCTTATTTTCAATGACGGCCTGGGAACAGTGGGTTAACTGCCTGTTCAGGGGCAGAACGACAGATTTGTACCTTGTCAGCTCGGGGGTTTGAACTCACAACCTTCCAGTTACTAGTCCAACGCTCTAACCACTAGGCTACACTGCCCCCTCTACACTCTAACCACTAGGCTACGCTGTATGTGTTGCCACCCACCCACTCATTTAGTACATTTCTAAATTTGTATTATTCAAAAAGATCAGATACTGTGACATTTGAAAAATAAGACATATATATGATATATTTTGGACATAAATTCAATAATTATATTTGACAACCGAGATGCAGAAGGAGTACATGAGAATAAGAAGTAAAGTGTTGGTTCAAAGTTGTAGCAAATACATTATTAAAGGAACCCGACTTCTGTGTTTCATGATGATTATACCAGACAACAGTTTGGCCAAACACACACCGGCTAATAGAAGGCGACCATATTGGTTTTAGTGAGGGACCACTTGTTGTGATTGCTGTAGGTACACTGGCCAGTAGATGGCGATAGTATTGTTTAATTAAGTGAGGGATGACTGCTTTCCTTTCGACAACCACTCGCGTGTACTCCGTTCGCCATATTGGGCTGCAGCTTCCCCCTTCTCGCTCACCTGGCTAATCTTTTTTAAAGACAGAAGACATCACAACTCTTCTCACCTTGATAAAGCCCTGTTTCAGGAGAGCAGAGTGTACACACCCCGGTACCTCTGCAGGAAGCGACAGAGACCCATTTGAGTTCTGTATGGTCCATTTCCTGTTCAAGCTGAGATCGTGCTGCTCTTCTCTGGATACATTGTATCCGAAAAGGACGTGAAAACTCCCGACGTAATAAAGGACAACAAGAACGCTTCCTCTTTTCTAAACGCGCTCATTGTTGTGGCTTCTGCGGGAATTGTTGCCAGATAAAAGTATCTAGTCAGGTTTCAAACATTTAATAACAACCCAATTATCTATTAACACGTAATACTGCATTCAAGACAAGGAAAACTTCAAAGAAGAATAAAGAATGTTTAACATAATAATCACTGATTATAAACGTTGTAAAAAATAACATTTAAAAAACGCTGTATGTTCTTCGGTGCAAACGGCTTCTTCCTTGTTGTTAAAAATCACGTGACCACATATCAGCTGATCCAGTGCACATCACGTGGCAACATCTTCTTCTATTGGAGATCACGCAATTGAATGTGCATTCTGCCACCTTCTGTGCGGGGTGGAAACAGGATTCCCCAAATGGAACAAAATACCCACAAAAAAACTACCAAAAATACATATATAAACTAATCTAAATCAAACAATGTTTCTGTTTTTAAAAAAATGATAAAACAGATCTGATCCCAAGATAGGCTCAACCTGGGAGGACTGGTCTTCTGGTGCCAGTCCCCCTTGCAAAGTCTTTCAGATGTAAAATCCTTTAGTCACAAAAACCTTTCTGCTGCAGCCACAATAATACCCAGTTTCTTCAATTTCTTTGATACTTGTGCCGTACAGTTTATAACTGTGGCAATGACATTGACTATGTAAGGGTACACCTTATAAATAGCCTTGCTACTGTTATGTTACTGCTGCTCTTTAAATATGCGTTATTTTACTCTTATCTATTTTTTACTTTACACTTATTTTTCTTAAAAATGCATTGTTGGTTAAGAGCTTGTAAAGTAAGAATTTCACTGTAAGGTCTACCTACACCTGTTGTATTCAAGTATGTATGATACTACCAGGGATGTGATATTGATACTACCAGGGATGTGATATTGATACTACCAGGGATGTGATATTGATACTACCAGGGATGTGATATTGATACTACCAGGGATGTGATATTGATACTACCAGAGATGGGATATTGATACTACCAGGGATGGGATATTGATACTACCAGGGATGGGATATTGACACTACCAGGGATGGGATATTGACACTACCAGGGATGGGATATTGATACTACCAGGGATGTGATATTGATACTACCAGGGATGGGATATTGATACTACCAGGGATGTGATATTGATACTACCAGGGATGTGATATTGATACTACCAGGGATGTGATATTGATACTACCAGGGATGGGATATTGATACTACCAGGGATGTGATATTGATACTACCAGGGATGTGATATTGATACTACCAGGGATGTGATATTGATACTACCAGGGATGTGATATTGATACTACCAGGGATGGGATATTGATACTACCAGGGATGTGATATTGATACTACCAGGGATGTGATATTGATACTACCAGGGATGTTATTCATAAATGTTAATAAATGTTATTCATCATACCAGGCAATGCTCTTCCATTCCTCACTGGAGCCACATCTTGTTTTTAGCTGATAGGAGTGGGAACCCGGGGTGTGGCCGTCTGCTGCAGTAGCCAATCCGTGACAAGGATCGAGGAGTTGTTGTGTTCCGAGATGCCGTTCTGCACACCACTGTTGTTACTTGCCTGTTTGTGGCCCGCTTTCCAGCTGGATGTTTTTGTTTTGTCGCACAATTATCGGTAATGATAATTACATTTTTGATATCGATAATGGAAAAAAAAATTACATCGATAATGACATTTGTGATATAAATAATTTTAAAAAGTTTATAAAAAATAGTTTGATACAAAATGTTTAACAAATATATAAATAATTCTAATATGTATATATATATATATACACAAATATTTTATTATATCAATAATTGTCTTGTGTATTTTAAGGCAGCAAAATGTGAAAAATTTGCAAGGTGTGTGTAGACTTTTGAGTCACTGTATGTCGTAAGGAGCATGCAAATGCAATCCCACCCCCATGGTCATTATTTGATTTTTAAAACATAATTTAAAACATTTTTAATTATTGATATTGATCATATTTTTATATGAATAATGTAATTATTGATAAAATACAAATATTGATTTTTTTTTTAAAGTCATTAATATACAGTACGTTAAAACAGCTATAACCATGACTTTATCCAACTCAATATGCTGCCACTATCATAGTCTCCCGGTAGTCTTCTTTTCCACCCGTGGCCCCCAAAACAGAGTGGCCCCCACCCACACACACACACACACACACACACACACACACACACACACACACACACACACGACGATGCATTGTCCAAACTCAAGATGAAGAAATGAACTGAGTTTTACACCTGCATCTGGAAACTGAAAGTGATTCATGTTAACAGCCAATATCAACTGGGTTTATGTCATGTCAGTTGTCTGGAGTCCAGAGCAGAACCATCTGTCTATGGAGGGAGCAGGATCGGATGGAAAGCATGTTTTATCTGCACCACGCCATCACTTTGGAGGGCAGCCTGCCTGCTGAGTGCTCCCTGACAGCCGGGTAGTCCTGTTCTTCCTCACCAATTTCATAATACATTCGCCAGAAAATATCACATAATATTGAAGGCAGTGCGATGCCAGGAGCCACTGAAACATCTTTACATATTGCCAGTAACCACCAAAACATCTTTACATATTGCCAGAAACCACTGAAACATCTTTAGACATATTGCCAGTAACCACCAAAACATCTTTACATATTGCCAGTAGCCACTGAAACATCTTTAGACATATTGCCAGTAACCACCAAAACATCTTTACATATTGCCAGTAACCACCAAAACATCTTTACATATTGCCAGAAACCACTGAAACATCTTTACATATTGCCAGAAACCACTGAAACATCTTTAGACATATTGCCAGTAACCACCAAAACATCTTTACATATTGCCAGTAACCACTGAAACATCTTTAGACATATTGCCAGTAACCACCAAAACATCTTTACATATTGCCAGTAGCCACTGAAACATCTTTAGACATATTGCCAGTAACCACCAAAACATCTTTACATATTGCCAGTAACCACTGAAACATCTTTACATATTGCCAGAAACCACTGAAACATCTTTAGACATATTGCCAGTAACCACCAAAACATCTTTACATATTGCCAGTAACCACCAAAACATCTTTACATATTGCCAGAAACCACTGAAACATCTTTAGACATATTGCCAGTAACCACCAAAACATCTTTACATATTGCCAGTAACCACCAAAACATCTTTACATATTGCCAGTAACCACCAAAACATCTTTACATATTGCCAGAAACCACTGAAACATCTTTACATATTGCCAGTAACCACTGAAACATCTTTACATATTGCCAGAAACCACTGAAACATCTTTAGACATATTGCCAGTAACCACCAAAACATCTTTACATATTGCCAGTAACCACCAAAACATCTTTACATATTGCCAGAAACCACTGAAACATCTTTACATATTGCCAGTAACCACTGAAACATCTTTACATATTGCCAGAAACCACTGAAACATCTTTAGACATATTGCCAGTAACCACTGAAACATCTTTACATATTGCCAGAAACCACTGAAACATCTTTAGACATATTGCCAGTAACCACCAAAACATCTTTACATATTGCCAGAAACCACTGAAACATCTTTACATATTGCCAGAAACCACTGAAACATCTTTACATATTGCCAGTAACCACTGAAACATCTTTACATATTGCCAGAAACCACTGAAACATCTTTAGACATATTGCCAGTAACCACCAAAACATCTTTACATATTGCCAGTAACCACCAAAACATCTTTACATATTGCCAGAAACCACTGAAACATCTTTACATATTGCCAGTAACCACCAAAACATCTTTACATATTGCCAGAAACCACTGAAACATCTTTACATATTGCCAGAAACCACTGAAACATCTTTACATATTGCCAGAAACCACTGAAACATCTTTAGACATATTGCCAGTAACCACCAAAACATCTTTACATATTGCCAGAAACCACTGAAACATCTTTACATATTGCCAGAAACCACTGAAACATCTTTACATATTGCCAGAAACCACTGAAACATCTTTACATATTGCCAGAAACCACTGAAACTAAACTAAACCTATCTGAAAATGTAAATGATCAATCAAACCGCCAGGTAGCCTCATGACAAAGATGAGTCAGTAGTTGATTTCTAAACTGTTTCTAAACGGAGGCCTACTCTGTTTTTCCAAGTAAAACTGTAGGAAATAAAAGTTATTTCTGATCACTACTCAGGACATGCGCACCTGCCTTTGCACACCAATACTGATGACTGGTCATTGGTCAAAAATCAAGACAAGCAACTGTTTTGTAAAGGAAGCATAGATAAGAATTTAACGATGACTTGGAACAAATATTTATAAAAAAAAATATATATATACATTTGTGAGGAAACAGCACTGAAAAGGGCACTTTGTAGACTGGAAGGGCAAAGGGCATGTGCTCTGCTCAGATAGAGCCCTACCACTGCCCGTGCCTAGATATACACTGAACAAACATTTTACCCAACATGTAAAGTGTCGGGTACCATGTTTCTTGAGCTGAAATAAAAGATCCCATAAATGTTCCATATACTCACAAAAGCGTATTTCTCTCATTTTGTGCACAATTTGTTTACATCCTTGTCAGTGAGCATTTTTCCTTTGTCAAGACAATCCATCCACCTGACAGGTGTGGCATATCAGAAGCTGATTAAACAGCATGATCATTACATAGGTGCACCTTGTGCTGGGAACAATAAAAAGGCCACTCTAAAATGTGCAGTTTGTCACACCACACAATGCCACAGATGTCTCAAGTTTTGAAAGAGCGTACATTTGGCATGCTGACTGCAGGAATGTCCACCAGAGCTTTTGCCAGAGAATTTAACATTAATTTATCTACCATAAGCCACCTCCAACATTGTTTTAGAGTTTGGCAGTACATCCAACTGGTTACCAATTA
>NW_026290407.1:0-841 GCF_023373465.1 Oncorhynchus keta
TGTTTAAATAGAGAGATGGAGGAAGACACAGGTTGTTCCTGTTTAAATAGAGAGAGATGGAGGAAGACACAGGTTGTTCCTGTTTAAATAGAGAGAGAGAGATGGAGGAAGACACAGGTTGTTCCTGTTTAAATAGAGAGAGATGGAGGAAGACACAGGTTGTTCCTGTTTAAATGGAGAGAGATGGAGGAAGACACAGGTTGTTCCTGTTTAAATGAGAGAGAGATGGAGGAAGACACAGGTTGTTCCTGTTTAAATGGAGAGAGATGGAGGAAGACACAGGTTGTTCCTGTTTAAATAGAGAGAGACGGAGGAAGACACAGGTTGTTCCTGTTTAAATGGAGAGAGATGGAGGAAGACACAGGTTGTTCCTGCTTAAATGAGAGAGATGGAGGAAGACACAGGTCGTTCCTGTTTAAATAGAGAGAGATGGAGGAAGACACAGGTTGTTCCTGTTTAAATGGAGAGACATGGAGGAAGACACAGGTTGTTCCTGTTTAAATAGAGAGATGGAGGAAGACACAGGTTGTTCCTGTTTAAATAGAGAGAGATGGAGGGAGACACAGGTTGTTCCTGTTTAAATAGAGAGAGATGGAGGAGAGACACAGGTTGTTCCTGTTTAAATAGAGAGAGATGGAGGAAGACACAGGTTGTTCCTGTTTAAATAGAGATGAGGAAGACACAGGTTGTTCCTGTTTAAATAGAGGATGGAGGAAGACACAGGTTGTTCCTGTTTAAATAGAGAGAGATGGAGGAAGACACAGGTTGTTCCTGTTTAAATAGAGAGAGATGGAGGAAGACACAGGTTGTTCCTGTTTAAATAGAGAGATGGAGGAAGACC
>NW_026290408.1:0-4630 GCF_023373465.1 Oncorhynchus keta
AATAGTACATCCTAAACCACTGCTTGCCTTTCATGGTCTGGCTGGGACCACTAGTACATCCTAAACCACTGCCTGTCTGTCATGGTCTGGCTGGAACCACTAGTACATCCTAAACCACTGCCTGTCTGTCATGGTCTGGCTGGAACCACTAGTACATTCTAAACCACTGCCTGTCTGTCATAGTCTGGCTGGAACCACTAGTACATCCTAAACCACTGCCTGCCTGTCATGGTCTGGCTGGAACCACTAGTACATCCTAAACCACTGCCTGTCTGTCATAGTCTGGCTGGAACTACTAGTACATCCTAAACCACTGCCTGTCTGTCATGGTCTGGCTGGAACTACTAGTACATCCTAAACCATTGCCTGCCTGTCATAGTCTGGCTGGAACCACTAGTACATCCTAAACCACTGCCTGTCTGTCATGGTCTGGCTGGAACTACTAGTACATCCTAAACCACTGCCTGTCTGTCATGGTCTGGCTGGAACCACTAGTACATCCTAAACCACTGCCTGTCTGTCATAGTCTGGCTGGAACTACTAGTACATCCTAAACCACTGCCTGTCTGTCATGGTCTGGCTGGAACTACTAGTACATCCTAAACCACTGCCTGTCTGTCATGGTCTGGCTGGAACCACTAGTATATCCTAAACCACTGCCTGTCTGTCATAGTCTGGCTGGAACTACTAGTACATCCTAAACCACTGCCTGCCTGTCATAGTCTGGCTGGGACCTCTAGTAAATCTGGGACCAATAGTACATCCTAAACCACTGCCTGTCTGTCATGGTCTGGCTGGAACTACTAGTACATCCTAAACCACTGCCTGTCTGTCATGGTCTGGCTGGAACTACTAGTACATCCTAAACCACTGCCTGTCTGTCATGGTCTGGCTGGAACTACTAGTACATCCTAAACCACTGCCTGTCTGTCATGGTCTGGCTGGAACTACTAGTACATCCTAAACCACTGCCTGTCTGTCATGGTCTGGCTGGAACCACTAGTACATCCTAAACCACTGCCTGTCTGTCATGGTCTGGCTGGAACCACTAGTACATCCTAAACCACTGCCTGTCTGTCATGGTCTGGCTGGAACCACTAGTACATCCTAAACCACTGCCTGTCTGTCATAGTCTGGCTGGAACTACTAGTACATCCTAAACCACTGCCTGTCTGTCATGGTCTGGCTGGAACTACTAGTACATCCTAAACCACTGCCTGTCTGTCATGGTCTGGCTGGAACTACTAGTACATCCTAAACCACTGCCTGTCTGTCATGATCTGGCTGGAACCACTAGTACATCCTAAACCACTGCCTGTCTGTCATGGTCTGGCTGGAACCACTAGTACATCCTAAACCACTGCCTGTCTGTCATGGTCTGGCTGGAACCACTAGTACATTCTAAACCACTGCCTGTCTGTCATAGTCTGGCTGGAACCACTAGTACATCCTAAACCACTGCCTGCCTGTCATGGTCTGGCTGGGACCTCTAGTAAATCTGGGACCAATAGTACATCCTAAACCACTGCTTGCCTTTCATGGTCTGGCTGGGACCACTAGTACATCCTAAACCACTGCCTGTCTGTCATGGTCTGGCTGGAACCACTAGTACATCCTAAACCACTGCCTGTCTGTCATGGTCTGGCTGGAACCACTAGTACATTCTAAACCACTGCCTGTCTGTCATAGTCTGGCTGGAACCACTAGTACATCCTAAACCACTGCCTGCCTGTCATGGTCTGGCTGGAACCACTAGTACATCCTAAACCACTGCCTGTCTGTCATAGTCTGGCTGGAACCACTAGTACATCCTAAACCACTGCCTGTCTGTCATGATCTGGCTGGAACCACTAGTACATCCTAAACCACTGCCTGTCTGTCATAGTCTGGCTGGAACTACTAGTACATCCTAAACCACTGCCTGTCTGTCATGGTCTGGCTGGAACCACTAGTACATCCTAAACCACTGCCTGTCTGTCATGGTCCAAACCACTGCCTGTCTGTCATGGTCTGGCTGGAACCACTAGTACATCCTAAACCACTGCCTGTCTGTCATGGTCTGGCTGGAACCACTAGTACATCCTAAACCACTGCCTGTCTGTCATAGTCTGGCTGGAACCACTAGTACATCCTAAACCACTGCCTGCCTGTCATGGTCTGGCTGGGACCTCTAGTAAATCTGGGACCAATAGTACATCCTAAACCACTGCTTGCCTTTCATGGTCTGGCTGGGACCACTATTACATCCTAAACCACTGCCTGTCTGTCATGGTCTGGCTGGAACCACTAGTACATCCTAAACCACTGCCTGTCTGTCATGGTCTGGCTGGAACCACTAGTACATTCCTAAACCACTGCCTGTCTGTCATAGTCTGGCTGGAACCACTAGTACATCCTAAACCACTGCCTGCCTGTCATGGTCTGGCTGGGACCTCTAGTAAATCTGGGACCAATAGTACATCCTAAACCACTGCTTGCCTTTCATGGTCTGGCTGGGACCACTAGTACATCCTAAACCACTGCCTGCCTGTCATGGTCTGGCTGGAACCGCTTGTACATCCTAAATCACTGCCTGCCTGTCATGGTCTGGCTGGAACCTCTAGTAAATATGGGACCACTAGTACATCCTAAACCACTGCCTGCCTGTCATGGTCTGGCTGGAACCCCTAGTACATCCTAAACCACTGCCTGCCTGTCATGGTCTGGCTGGGACCACTAGTACATCCTAAACCACTGCCTGTCTGTCATGGTCTGGCTGGAACTACTAGTACATCCTAAACCACTGCCTGCCTGTCATGGTCTGGCTGGGACCACTAGTACATCCTAAACCACTGCCTGCCTGTCATGGTCTGGCTGGGACCACTAGTACATCCTAAACCACTGCCTGTCTGTCATGATCTGGCTGGAACCACTAGTACATCCTAAACCACTGCCTGTCTGTCATGGTCTGGCTGGAACCACTAGTACATCCTAAACCACTGCCTGTCTGTCATGGTCTGGCTGGAACCACTAGTACATTCTAAACCACTGCCTGTTTGTCATAGTCTGGCTGGAACCACTAGTACATCCTAAACCACTGCCTGCCTGTCATGGTCTGGCTGGGACCTCTAGTAAATCTGGGACCAATAGTACATCCTAAACCACTGCTTGCCTTTCATGGTCTGGCTGGGACCACTAGTACATCCTAAACCACTGCCTGTCTGTCATGGTCTGGCTGGAACCACTAGTACATCCTAAACCACTGCCTGTCTGTCATGGTCTGGCTGGAACCACTAGTACATTCTAAACCACTGCCTGTCTGTCATAGTCTGGCTGGAACCACTAGTACATCCTAAACCACTGCCTGTCTGTCATGGTCTGGCTGGAACCACTAGTACATCCTAAACCACTGCCTGTCTGTCATAGTCTGGCTGGAACTACTAGTACATCCTAAACCACTGCCTGTCTGTCATGGTCTGGCTGGAACTACTAGTACATCCTAAACCATTGCCTGCCTGTCATAGTCTGGCTGGAACCACTAGTACATCCTAAACCACTGCCTGTCTGTCATGGTCTGGCTGGAACTACTAGTACATCCTAAACCACTGCCTGTCTGTCATGGTCTGGCTGGAACCACTAGTACATCCTAAACCACTGCCTGTCTGTCATAGTCTGGCTGGAACTACTAGTACATCCTAAACCACTGCCTGTCTGTCATGGTCTGGCTGGAACTACTAGTACATCCTAAACCACTGCCTGTCTGTCATGGTCTGGCTGGAACCACTAGTATATCCTAAACCACTGCCTGTCTGTCATAGTCTGGCTGGAACTACTAGTACATCCTAAACCACTGCCTGCCTGTCATGGTCTGGCTGGGACCTCTAGTAAATCTGGGACCAATAGTACATCCTAAACCACTGCCTGTCTGTCATGGTCTGGCTGGAACTACTAGTACATCCTAAACCACTGCCTGTCTGTCATGGTCTGGCTGGAACTACTAGTACATCCTAAACCACTGCCTGTCTGTCATGGTCTGGCTGGAACTACTAGTACATCCTAAACCACTGCCTGTCTGTCATGGTCTGGCTGGAACTACTAGTACATCCTAAACCACTGCCTGTCTGTCATGGTCTGGCTGGAACCACTAGTACATCCTAAACCACTGCCTGTCTGTCATGGTCTGGCTGGAACCACTAGTACATCCTAAACCACTGCCTGTCTGTCATGGTCTGGCTGGAACCACTAGTACATCCTAAACCACTGCCTGTCTGTCATAGTCTGGCTGGAACTACTAGTACATCCTAAACCACTGCCTGTCTGTCATGGTCTGGCTGGAACTACTAGTACATCCTAAACCACTGCCTGTCTGTCATGGTCTGGCTGGAACTACTAGTACATCCTAAACCACTGCCTGTCTGTCATGATCTGGCTGGAACCACTAGTACATCCTAAACCACTGCCTGTCTGTCATGGTCTGGCTGGAACCACTAGTACATCCTAAACCACTGCCTGTCTGTCATGGTCTGGCTGGAACCACTAGTACATTCTAAACCACTGCCTGTCTGTCATAGTCTGGCTGGAACCACTAGTACATCCTAAACCACTGCCTGCCTGTCATGGTCTGGCTGGGACCTCTAGTAAATCTGGGACC
>NW_026290409.1:0-63898 GCF_023373465.1 Oncorhynchus keta
CAAGAAATACATCTCTCCCCCTGGAAATACATCTCCCAGGAACTACATCTCCCCAGGAAATACATCTCATCCCAAGAAATACATCTTCCAGGAAATACATCTCCCAGGAAATACATCTCCCAGGAAATACATCTTCCCAGGAAATACATCTCCCAGGAAATACAGGAAATACATCTCCCTGGAACTACATCTCCCCAGGAAATACATCTCCCCAAAAATACATCTCCCAGGAAATACATCTCCCCAAGAAATACATCTTCCTAGGAAATACATCTCCCAGGAAATACAGGAAATACATCTTCCCATACATCTTCCCAGGAAATACATCTCCCAGGAAATACAGGAAATACATCTCCCAGGAAATACATCTCCCAGGAACTACATCTCCCAGGAACTACATCTCCCCAGGAAATACATCTCCCCAAGAAATACATCTCCCCAGGAAATACATTTCCCAGGAAATACATCTTCCCAGGAAATACATCTCCCAGGAAATACATCTCCCAGGAAATACATCTTCCCAGGAAATACATCTCCCAGAAATACATCTCCCTGGACATACATCTCCCCAGGAAATACATCTCCCAGGAAATACATCTCCCCAGGAAATACATCTCCCCAGGAAATACATCTCCCAGGAAATACATCTCCCAGGAAATACATCTCCCAGGAAATACATCTCCCCAGGAAATACATCTCCCCAGGAAATACATCTCCCCAGGAAATACATCTCCCAGGAAATACATCTCCCAGGAAATACATCTCCCAGGAAATACATCTCCCAGGAAATACAGGAAATACATCTCCCAGGAAATACATCTCCCAGGAAATACAGGAAATACATCTCCCCAGGAAATACATCTCCCAGGAAATACAGGAAATACATCTCCCTGGACATACATCTCCCCAGGAAATACATCTCCCAGGAAATACATCTCCCCAGGAAATACATCTTCCCAGGAAATACATCTCCCAGGAAATACATCTCCCCAGGAAATACATCTCCCCAGGAAATACATCTCCCCAGGAAATACATCTCCCCAGGAAATACATCTCCCAGGAAATACATCTCCCAGGAAATACATCTCCCCAGGAAATACATCTCCCCAGGAAATACATCTCCCAGGAAATACATCTCCCAGGAAATACATCTCCCCAGGAAATACATCTCCCCAGGAAATACATCTCCCTGGAATACATCAGGAAATACATCTCCCAGGAAATACATCTCCCAGGAAATACATCTCCCAGGAAATACATCTCCCAGGAAATACATCTCCCAGGAAATACATCTCCCAGGAAATACATCTCCCAGGAAATACATCTCCCAGGAAATACATCTGGAAATACATCTCCCCAGGAAATACATCTCCCCAGGAAATACATCTTCCCAGGAAATACATCTCCCAGGAAATACATCTCCCCAGGAAATACATCTCCCCAGGACATACATGTCAACCCAGTCTCTAGTGATGAATACTCACAACAACCAGGCACACTCTAACCAGAGCTGTGTCTTATAAGAAGAAAACATTTCAGGTTTGAAGCTGGCTCATATTGAATGTGTTAATTGTAGTGTCGAGCAGTCACCTTCCATTAACGGGCTGTTTTGACAGGTCTGGTCATTATCTTCTGACAGCTCCTCTCTGCTGGCTCCCAACATTATTCAGATGTCAAGCACGGGCAAAATTATTGTTTAATTATACTGATGCACACACCCAAAATTAATACACCACACACACGCAGGAACATGTGCATACACATAAACGCACACACACACGCACACACACACACACACACACACACACACACACACACACACACACACACACACACACACACACACACACACACACACACACACACACACACACACACACACACACACACACAGACACACACACAGACCAGACCAGAGACCAGACCAGACAGAACAGAACAGACAGACAGAGACCAGACCAGAACAGACCAGACCACACCAGAACAGAACAGAAAGACAGAGACCAGACAGATCAGAACAGACAGGCAGAGAGACCAGACAGATCAGAACAGAGAGACAGAGACCAGACAGATCAGACCAGATCAGAACAGACTAGATCAGAACAGACAGACAGAGACCAGATCAGACTAGATCTGAACAGAACAGAGACCAGACAGAGACCAGATCAGACTAGATCTGAACAGACAGGCAGAGACCAGACAGACCAGACCAGATCAGAACAGACAGACTGAGACCAGTCAGACAGAGACCAGACAGACCAGACCAGTACAGACCAGACAGACAGAGAACAGACAGACCAGACCAGTACAGAACAGACAGACAGAGAACAGACAGACCAGACCAGAACACACACACTGTATGCCTACACACAGACGTGAAATCATTGGCCACTCTAATGAATGGATCACTAGTCACTTTATTAACCCCAACTTTAATAATGATGTCTACATACCTGACATTACTCATTCCAGATTAATATACTGTATTTCATACCTTCTATTGCATCTCGTCTATGAATATATACTGTATTTCATACCTTCTATTGCATCTCGTCTATCAATATATACTGTATTTCATACCTCCTATTGCATCTCGTCTATGAATATACTGTATTTCATACCTTCTATTGCATCTGGTCTATCAATATATACTGTATTTCATACCTTCTATTGCATCTCGTCTATATTTCATACCTTCTATTGCATCTCGTCTATCAATATATACTGTATTTCATACCTTCTATTGCATCTCGTCTATATTTCATACCTTCTATTGCATCTCGTCTATCAATATATACTGTATTTCATACATTCTATTGCATCTCGTCTATGAATATATACTGTATTTGTATTTCATACCTTCTATTGCATCTCGTCTATGAATATACTGTATTTCATACCTTCTATTAAATCTGGTCTATCAATATATACTGTATTTCATACCTTCTATTGCATCTCGTCTATGAATATACTGTATTTCATACCTTCTATTAAATCTGGTCTATCAATATATACTGTATTTCATACATTCTATTGCATCTCGTCTATGAATATATACTGTATTTCATACCTTCTATTAAATCTGGTATATCAATATATACTGTATTTCATACCTTCTATTGCATCTCATCTATGAATATATACTGTATTTCATACCTTCTATTGCATCTCGTCTATGAATATACTGTATTTCATACCTTCTATTGAATCTGGTCTATCAATATATACTGTATTTCATACCTTCTATTGCATCGTCTATGAATATACTGTATTTCATACCTTCTATTAAATCTGGTCTATCATCTATTTCATACCTTCTATTAAATCTGGTCTATCAATATATACTGTATTTCATACATTCTATTGCATCTCATCTATCAATATATACTGTATTTCATACCTTCTATTGCATCTGGTCTATGTCAGTCGGTCGTGGCCCATCCATATATTTATATGTCCCGATTCTTATTCCATCCCTTTACTTAGATTTGTGTTTACGAGGTAGTTGTGGGGCGGCAGGGTAGCCTAGTGGCAAGGTCAAACCCCCGAGCTGGCAAGGTACAAATCTGTCGTTCTGCCCCTGAACAGGCAGTTAACCCACTGTTCCCAGGCCGTCATTGAAAATAAGAATATGTTCTTAACTGACTTGCCTAGTTAAATAAAGGTTAAAAAAAGAATATATTGTTGTGGAATTAGTTGTTGTGGAATTGTTAGATATTACTATGCAGTCGGAACTAGAAGCACAAGCATTTCGCTACAGTCGCATTAACATCTTCTAACCATGTGTATATGACCAATACAATTTGATTTGACTTGACAGACAACCATTGAAATAACATGGTTTCAGTCCCTCTGCTACACCATCCATTTAAATAACGTGGTTTCAGTCCCTCTGCTACACCATCCATTTACATAATGTGGTTTCAGTCCCTCTGCTACACCATCCATTTACATAATGTGGTTTCAGTCCCTCTGCTACACCATCCATTTACATAATGTGGTTTCAGTCCCTCTTAACTACACCATCCATTTACATAATGTGGTTTCAGTCACACAGCTCCACGGAAGTGAAAGTAGCTTCTCCTGATATAAATAGTATTTTATTTCTCCAGGTATATATATATATATATTCTACCAGCCTGGCCAGTTCCTCTGGTTAGTCCAGTACCCAGGTCTCCATCCTGCTACAGCTCAGCACTCCACATCAAGGAGAAATAATGTTATTGGAGCTTTTAAGAAATGAGAATAGATTTTCACAGTGTTTTTATATAGGCCTTATTCAAATGCAGTCCATCCCGAGAGAGAAAACAGCTGCGCCAACCTCCCATCTGAAGCTGTCATCCTTCACAACAGAATGGATGACGTCAAGCACACATTTGCAGTGTTTTTCTCAGCCTGTACCTCTCTCTGTTTCAATCTCTCTCTCTCTCTCTCTCTCCATCTCTCTCTGTGTCTATCTCTCTCTCTCTCTCTCCATCTCTCTCCATCTCTCTCTGTTTCTATCTCTCTCTCTCTCTCTCTCTCTCTCTCTCTCTCTCTCTCTCTCTCTCTCTCTCTCTCTCTCTCTCTCTCTCTCCATCTCTCTCTGTGTCTATCTCTCTCTCTCTCTCTCCATCTCTCTCCATCTCTCTCTGTTTCTATCTCTCTCTCTCTCTCTCTCTCTCTCTCTCTCTCTCTGTCTCTCTCTATCTCTCTCTCTCTCTCCCTCTCTCTCTCTCTCCCTCTCTCTCTCTCTCTCTCTCTCTCTCTCTCTCTCTCTCTCTCTCTCTTGCTCCCTCTCTCTCTTGCCCCCTCTCTCTCTTGCTCCCTCTCTCCCTCTCTCTCCATCTCGCCCCACTCCTCTTTTGATAACGGTTCAGTGTGACTTGTACCATTTATCAAAACACTTTGCCGAGCTGCAGAAGCTCAATAAATTATTCTGCCAGATTACATCCTTTTAAAATGCGATTCTTCTCTCTCTCTTTCTCTCTTCTTTGTTTCTCTCTTTCTCTCTTCTTTGTTTCTCTCTTTCTCTCTTCTTTGTTTCTCTCTTTCTCTCTTCTTTGTTTCTCTCTTTCTCTCTTCTTTGTTTCTCTCTTTCTCTCTTCTTTGTTTCTCTCTTTCTCCTTTCTTTGTTTCTCTCTTTCTCTCTTCTTTGTTTCTCTCTTTCTCTCTTCTTTGTTTCTCTCTTTCTCTCTTCTTTGTTTCTCTCTTCTTTGTTTCTCTCTTTCTCTCTTCTTTGTTTCTCTCTTTCTCTCTTCTTTGTTTCTCTCTTTCTCTCTTCGTTGTTTCTCTCTTTCTCTCTTTGTTTCTCTCTCTCTCTTCTTTGTTTTTCTCTTTCTCCTTTCTTTGTTTCTCTCTTTCTCTCTTCTTTGTTTCTCTCTTTCTCTTTTCTTTCTTTCTTTCTTTCTTTCTTTCTTTCTTTCTTTCTTTCTTTCTATCTTTCTCTCTTTCTCCTTTCTTTGTTTCTCTCTTCTTTGTTTCTCTCTTTCTCTCTTCTTTGTTTCTCTCTTTCTCTCTTCTTTGTTTCTCTCTTTCTCTTTTCTTTCTTTCTTTCTTTCTTTCTTTCTTTCTTTCTTTCTTTCTTTCTTTCTTTCTTTCTTTCTTTCTTTCTTTCTTTCTTTCTTTCTCTCTTTCTTTCTTTCTTTCTTTCTTTCTTTCTTTCTTTCTTTCTTTCTTTCTTTCTTTCTTTCTTTCTTTCTTTCTCTCTCTCTTTCTCTCTCTTTCACAGACAAACACACTCTATCTCCCCCATCCCCTCCCCACCTCTCTCAAATATTTGCTGAGACTCTAAGCAGTTGGCTCAGTTGTTCAGACATTCGTGTTCCTCTACCGGGAGGCTAGAACTGCTCCAGATTAAAACCCACCCCTTCCGTAGTCGATCCTATAGGCAGCCAGGATTCTAGAACTGCTCCAGATTAAAACCCACCCCTTCTGCAGTCGATCCTATAGGCAGCCAGGATTCTAGAACTGCTCCAGATTAAAACCCACCCCTTCTGCAGTCGATCCTATAGGCAGCCAGGATTCTCCCCACATGTGGCAATTTATTGACAAACACATTACTTCGGCAAGTTTCTTTTTATCCATCAATCCACCGACAAGCTGAAAACCAATCTGGTGAGTCGAGGCAAAAAAGAGGTAAGGGCGAAGGGTCCCAAAGTGCACCCTATTCCCTATGCAGTGCACTACTTTTGACCAGAGCCCTAAAGGAAAAAAGGGATGCCATTTCAGAAAGCAGCCAGAGAGACGGAGATCTTCACCAGCTCTGATTGATGAAGGCGAGGGTGAATGTGCATGTATAAGTAAAGGTTTGGGGTTTATACGCAGTCACTCTCAAACTCCACTGACTGTAAAATGTGGGATTGAGTGAAGCCATCGTGGGCCTGGCTGGCTCCTGTATGTTGGGGCAGATTGCTGCAGAGGGGATTGATATTCAGTGGAGGAGTAGTGACAGTCCATCTGAGTGGGAGAAGAGATCATCAGAGATAGACCCAGCCACAGCCAACAGGCTGCAACAGGCTTAAAGGGCTATTTACTCCATGCTGTTTAGTGACATTTCCATTCATGATGTATACATACAGAACCCATTGATTCTTCAATAATATAGCTGATTTTAGATTGCCCCTTTAATGATAGATTACCCACTGATTATTGTTGAATAATATAATTTATAATGGATGTACCAATCCCAGATTGCCCCTTTAATGATAGATTATCCACTGATTATTGTTGAATAATATAATTTATAATGGATGTACCAATCCCAGATTGCCCCTTTAATGATAGATTAACCACTGATTATTGTTGAATAATATAATTTATAATGGATGTACCAATCCCAGATTGCCTCTTTAATGATAGAGTAACCACTGATTATCGTTGAATAATATAATTTATAATGGATGTACCAATCCCAGATTGCCTCTTTAATGATAGAGTACCCACTGATTATCGTTGAATAATATAATTTATAATGGATGTACCAATCCCAGATTGCCTCTTTAATGATAGATTATCCACGGATTATTGTTGAATAATATAATTTATAATGGATGTACAAATCCCAGATTGCCCCTTTAATGATAGATTATCCACTGATTATTGTTGAATAATATAATTTATAATGGATGTACCAATCCCAGATTGCCTCTTTAATGATAGATTATCCACTGATTATTGTTGAATAATATAATTTATAATAGATGTACCAATCCCAGATTGCCCCTTTAATGATAGAGTACCCACAGATTATTGTTGAATAATATAATTTATAATGGATGTACCAATCCCAGATTGCCCCTTTAATGATAGAGTAACCACTGATTATTGTTGAATAATATAATTTATAATGGATGTACCAATCCCAGATTGCCTCTTTAATGATAAAGATAAATATAAAAATGCCTAATGAGCTCAATGCAACTGTACTATTCCTGGACATCAGGTTGTTTTCTGTACTGAGTCTTTGTACTGTAGCGTGTCATCCTCCTCCTTATACCAAGCCAAGTGGAGGGCAGGCGGGCTGCCCTTGGGCACAAAACACAAATCCAGATCGTAGCTTTAAATGTGGAACTGGAACACAGCGAGCTGATAAAAAAACAACAGCATGGCAATTAGTGGAGTCAATTAATTAACCCAGGCCTTTCACCAACATGCATTTCCTGATCTGTCGCTCTGATTTCGGCAGTAATGGATCGTGCATTTGGCCATTTGTTCCGCGGATGGCTTATAAATGAAGGATATAATTAATTCATTAATCGCAATATCAAACCGAGAACATCAGCGTGTGCAGGGTCCGGATATTAAAATGAATGACAAACGGTTGTAATCGTCCCAATCATCAGCATCCTTCTCATTGTCGTCGTCGGAGGAGCAGGAAACAGCTATCGTTGTAATCCACAGAAATCCCTTTGTAATTAGAATGCTAATATGTTCATCAGGATCATTTGAAGGGCTCTTAACTGGTCAATTGGCCTATTAGTCAATGCACCGGGGTAATGCACGAGGGTAATGTGTGAATGCACAAAGGTAATAAACAAGAGTTGTGTGTAAATACACCAGGGTAGTGTATAAATGCACCAGGGCAATGAGAGAAATCACAAGGGTCATGTGTAAATAAACCAGGGTAATGTATAAATTAATACGGGTAATGCACCAGGGTAATGCATAAACGTACCAGGGTAACATACCAGGGTAATGTACCAGGGTAATGCACCGGGGTAATGTATAAAGGTACCAGTGTAACACACCAGGGCAATGTACGAGGGTAACACACCAGGGTAATGCGCCAGGGTAATACACCAGGGTATTGCACCAGGGTAATGCATGAATGTACCATGGTAACACACCAGGGTAATATACCAGGGTAATGTACCATGGTAACACACCAGGGCAATGTACGAGGGTAATGCACCAGGGTAATGCGCCAGGGTAATACACCAGGGTATTGCACCAGGTTAATGCATGAATGTACCATGGTAACACACCAGGGTAATGTACCAGGGTAATGCATAAAAGCACCTGGGTAACACACCATGGTAATGTACCAGGGTAATGCACAGGGGTAATGCACCAGGGTAACATACCAGGGTAATACACCATGGTAATGTACCAGGGCAATGTGTAAATGCACCAGGGTAACACACCAGAGTAATGCACCAGGGTAATGTACCAGGGTAATGTACCAGGGTAATGTGTAAATGCACCAGAGTAATGCACCAGGGTAATGCACCAGGGTCATGTGTAAATACACCAGAGTAATGCACCAGGGTAATGTACCATGGTAATGCACCAGGGTCATGTGTAAATACACCAGAGTAATGCACCAGGGTAATGCATAAATGTACCAGGGTAATGCACCAGGGTAGTGCAGTTCTACTATTCCTTATGTAGTGCAGTATTATTCCCTGTGTAGTGCAGTATTATTCCCTGTGTAGTGCAGTGCTACTATTCCCCATGTAGTACAGTATTATTCCCTGTGTAGTACAGTATTATTCCCTGTGTAGTACAGTATTATTCCCTATGTAGTACAGTACTATTCCCTGTGCAGTACAGTATTATTCCCTATGTAGTACAGTATTATTCTCTATGTAGTACAGTACTATTCCCTGTGTAGTACAGTACTATTCCAGTACAGTATTATTCCCTGTGTAGTACAGTACTATTCCCTGTGTAGTACAGTATTATTCCCTATGTAGTACAGTACTATTCCCTGTGTAGTACAGTATTATTCCCTATGTAGTACAGTATTATTCCCTATGTAGTACAGTACTATTCCCTGTGTAGTACAGTATTATTCCCTATGTAGTACAGTATTATTCCCTATGTAGTACAGTATTATTCCCTGTGTAGTACAGCATTATTCGCTATGTAGTACAGTACTATTCCCTGTGTAGTACAGTATTATTCCCTGTGTAGTACAGTACTATTCCCTGTGTAGTACAGTATTATTCCCCATGTAGTACAGTACTATTCCCTGTGTAGTACAGTATTATTCCCTATGTAGTACAGTATTATTCCCTATGTAGTACAGTACCATTCCCTGTGTAGTACAGTATTATTCCCTATGTAGTACAGTACTATTCCCTGTGCAGTACAGTATTATTCCCTATGTAGTACAGTATTATTCTCTATGTAGTACAGTACTATTCCCTGTGTAGTACAGTATTATTCCCTATGTAGTACAGTACTATTCCCTGTGCAGTACAGTATTATTCCCTATGTAGTACAGTATTATTCCCTGTGTAGTGCAGTACTACTATTCCCCATGTAGTACAGTATTATTCCCTGTGTAGTACAGTATTATTCCCTATGTAGTACAGTACTATTCCCTGTGCAGTACAGTATTATTCCCTATGTAGTACAGTATTATTCTCTATGTAGTACAGTACTATTCCCTGTGTAGTACAGTACTATTCCCTGTGTAGTACAGTATTATTCCCTATGTAGTACAGTATTATTCCCTGTGTAGTACAGTACTATTCCCTGTGTAGTACAGTATTATTCCCTATGTAGTACAGTACTATTCCCTGTGTAGTACAGTATTATTCCCTATGTAGTACAGTACTATTCCCTGTGTAGTACAGTATTATTCCCTATGTAGTACAGTATTATTCCCTATGTAGTACAGTACTATTCCCTGTGCAGTACAGTATAATTCCCTGTGTAGTACAGTATTATTCTCTATGTAGTACAGTACTATTCCCTGTGTACTACTGTATTATTCCCTGTGTAGTGCAGTACTATTCACTATATGGCGCAGTACTATTCACTATATAGTGCAGTACTACTATTCCCTGTGTACTACTGTATTATTCCCTGTGTAGTGCAGTACTATTCACTATATGGCGCAGTACTATTCACTATATAGTGCAGTACTACTATTCCCTATGTAGTACAGTACTGTTCCCTGTGTAGTGCAGTTCTATTCACTATATAGTACAGTACTGATGACCAGGGCCCATAGAGTATCAGATGTGTGTTACTAGGCAGACAGTGAAGCCCGCTGGGGGCTGTGGTATATGTCTACCATCCCAACACACTAAACTCCCTGCCATGATAACACACACACACACACACACACACACACACACACACACACACACACACACACACACACACACACACACACACACACACACACACACACACACACACACACACACACACACACACACACACACCTCTCAGATTACCTGTGTTTGTACACAAGTGTCTGGACCTGCAGCTCGTTCCTCTCCCAGCATGGGGATAGTGAGCGTCTCAAATGACACCCTGTTCCCTATACACTGCCTCATAGGGCTCTGGTCAAACCCAGTGCACTACATTAGGAGTACGTTGCCATTTGGGTGGCGTCCGTTGTCTCTGGCAGCAGCTGTGATGCTAGCTGGCTATTGGCTGCACCCACCACAGGAGCCAGCAGGAAGCTAAACTACTCCTGTCTGCCAAATCCATGGACTGTAGCTAGGAGGGGCTGGCCACCACTTGCTTCCTGGGCAGCCACTGTCGTGTTAGTGAGACAGGGAAGAGAACAGTACCACGGTGGGGAGTGTTAGCTAACATTCAGTTCTATGGTGGGGAGTGTTAGCTAACATTCAGTTACATGGTGGGGAGTGTTAGCTAACATTCAGTTACATGGTGGGGAGTGTTAGCTAACATTCAGTTACATGGTGGGGAGTGTTAGCTAACATTCAGTTCCATGGTGGGGAGTGTTAGCTAACATTCAGTTCTATGGTGGGGAGTGTTAGCTAACATTCAGTTCTATGGTGGGGAGTGTTAGCTAACATTCAGTTATATGGTGGGGAGTGTTAGCTAACATTCAGTTCTATGGTGGGGAGTGTTAGCTAACATTCAGTTCCATGGTGGGGAGTGTTAGCTAACATTCAGTTCCATGGTGGGGGAGTGTTAGCTAACATTCAGTTCTATGGTGGGGGGAGTGTTAGCTAACATTCAGTTCTATGGTGGGGAGTGTTAGCTAACATTCAGTTCTATATGGTAGCTAACATTCAGTTCTATGGTGGGAGTGTTAGGGAGTGTTAGCTAACATTCAGTTCATTCAGTTATGGCTAACATTCAGTTACATGGGAGTGTTAGCTAACATTCAGTTCTATGGTGGGGAGTGTTAGCTAACATTCAGTTCTATGGTGGGGAGTGTTAGCTAACATTCAGTTACATGGTGGGGAGTGTTAGCTAACATTCAGTTCTATGGTGGGGAGTGTTAGCTAACATTCAGTTCTATGGTGGGGAGTGTTAGCTAACATTCAGTTCTATGGTGGGGAGTGTTAGCTAACATTCAGTTCTATGGTGGGGAGTGTTAGCTAACATTCAGTTCTATGGTGGGGAGTGTTAGCTAACATTCAGTTCTATGGTGGGGAGTGTTAGCTAACATTCAGTTCTATGGTGGGGAGTGTTAGCTAACATTCAGTTCTATGGTGGGGAGTGTTAGCTAACATTCAGTTCTATGGTGGGGAGTGTTAGCTAACATTCAGTTCTATGGTGGGAGTGTTAGCTAACATTCAGTTCATGGTGGGGAGTGTTAGCTAACATTCAGTTCTATGGTGGGGAGTGTTAGCTAACATTCAGTTCCATATGGAGTGTTAGCTAACATTCAGTTCTATGGGAGTGTTAGCTAACATTCAGTTCATGGTGGGGAGTGTTAGCTAACATTCAGTTCTATGGTGGGGAGTGTTAGCTAACATTCAGTTCTATGGCTAACATTGGGAGTGTTAGCTAACATTCAGTTCTATGGTGGGGAGTGTTAGCTAACATTCAGTTCTATGGTGGGAGTGTTAGCTATCATTCAGTTCTATGGTGGGAGTGTTAGCTAACATTCAGTTCTATGGTGGGGAGTGTTAGCTAACATTCAGTTCTATGGTGGGGAGTGTTAGCTAACATTCAGTTCTATGGTGGGGAGTGTTAGCTAACATTCAGTTCTATGGTGGGGAGTGTTAGCTAACATTCAGTTCTATGGTGGGGAGTGTTAGCTAACATTCAGTTACATGGTGGGGAGTGTTAGCTAACATTCAGTTCTATGGTGGGGAGTGTTAGCTAACATTCAGTTACATGGTGGGGAGTGTTAGCTAACATTCAGTTCTATGGTGGGGAGTGTTAGCTAACATTCAGTTCTATGGTGGGGAGTGTTAGCTAACATTCAGTTCTATGGTGGGGAGTGTTAGCTAACATTCAGTTCTATGGTGGGGAGTGTTAGCTAACATTCAGTTCCATGGTGGGGAGTGTTAGCTAACATTCAGTTCTATGGTGGGGAGTGTTAGCTAACATTCAGTTCTATGGTGGGGAGTGTTAGCTAACATTCAGTTCCATGGTGGGGAGTGTTAGCTAACATTCAGTTCTATGGTGGGGAGTGTTAGCTAACATTCAGTTCTATGGTGGGGAGTGTTAGCTAACATTCAGTTCCATGGTGGGGAGTGTTAGCTAACATTCAGTTCTATGGTGGGGAGTGTTAGCTAACATTCAGTTCTATGGTGGGAGTGTTAGCTAACATTCAGTTCTATGGTGGGGAGTGTTAGCTAACATTCAGTTCTATGGTGGTGTTAGCTAACATTCAGTTCTATGGTGGGAGTGTTAGCTAACATTCAGTTCTATGGTGGTTCTATGGAGTGTTAGCTAACATTCAGTTCTATGGTGGGGAGTTAGCTAACATGGTTCTATGGTGGGGAGTGTTAGCTAACATTCAGTTCATGGTGGGGAGTGTTAGCTAACATTCAGTTCTATGGTGGGGAGTGTTAGCTAACATTCAGTTCTATGGTGGGGAGTGTTAGCTAACATTCAGTTCTATGGTGGGGAGTGCTAACAGCTAACATTCAGTTCTATGGTGGGAGTGTTAGCTAACATTCAGTTCTATGGTGGGGAGTGTTAGCTAACATTCAGTTCTATGGTGGGGAGTGTTAGCTAACATTCAGTTCTATGGTGGGGAGTGTTAGCTAACATTCAGTTCTATGGTGGGGAGTGTTAGCTAACATTCAGTTCTATGGTGGGGAGTGTTAGCTAACATTCAGTTACATGGTCGGGAGTGTTAGCTAACATTCAGTTCTATGGTGGGGAGTGTTAGCTAACATTCAGTTCTATGGTGGGGAGTGTTAGCTAACATTCAGTTCTATGGTGGGGAGTGTTAGCTAACATTCAGTTCCATGGTGGGGAGTGTTAGCTAACATTCAGTTCTATGGTGGGGAGTGTTAGCTAACATTCAGTTCTATGGTGGGGAGTGTTAGCTAACATTCAGTTCTATGGTGGGGAGTGTTAGCTAACATTCAGTTCTATGGTGGGGAGTGTTAGCTAACATTCAGTTCTATGGTGGGGAGTGTTAGCTAACATTCAGTTCTATGGTGGGGAGTGTTAGCTAACATTCAGTTCTATGGTGGGGAGTGTTAGCTAACATTCAGTTCTATGGGGGAGGGGATGGTGTTAGCTAACATTCAGTTCTATGGTGGGGAGTGTTAGCTAACATTCAGTTCTATGGTGGGGAGTGTTAGCTAACATTCAGTTCTATGGTGGGGAGTGTTAGCTAACATTCAGTTCTATGGTGGGAGTGTTAGCTAACATTCAGTTCTATGGTGGGGAGTGTTAGCTAACATTCAGTCCATGGTGGGGAGTGTTAGCTAACATTCAGTTCTATGGTAGGGGAGTGTTAGCTAACATTCAGTTCCATGGTGGGGAGTGTTAGCTAACATTCAGTTCTATGGTGGGGAGTGTTAGCTAACATTCAGTTCTATGGTGGGGAGTGTTAGCTAACATTCAGTTCTATGGTGGGAGTGTTAGCTAACATTCAGTTCTATGGTGGGGAGTGTTAGCTAACATTCAGTTCTATGGTGGGGGAGTGTTAGCTAACATTCAGTTCTATGGTGGGGAGTGTTAGCTAACATTCAGTTCTATGGTGGGGAGTGTTAGCTAACATTCAGTTCTATGGTGGGGAGTGTTAGCTAACATTCAGTTCTATGGTGGGGAGTGTTAGCTAACATTCAGTTCTATGGTGGGGAGTGTTAGCTAACATTCAGTTCTATGGTGGGGAGTGTTAGCTAACATTCAGTTCCATGGTGGGGAGTGTTAGCTAACATTCAGTTCTATGGTGGGGAGTGTTAGCTAACATTCAGTTCCATGGTGGGGAGTGTTAGCTAACATTCAGTTATATGGTGGGGAGTGTTAGCTAACATTCAGTTCTATGGTGGGGAGTGTTAGCTAACATTCAGTTCTATGGTGGGGAGTGTTAGCTAACATTCAGTTACATGGTGGGGAGTGTTAGCTAACATTCAGTTCTATGGTGGGGAGTGTTAGCTAACATTCAGTTCTATGGTGGGGAGTGTTAGCTAACATTCAGTTCCATGGTGGGGAGTGTTAGCTAACATTCAGTTCCATGGTGGGGAGTGTTAGCTAACATTCAGTTCTATGGTGGGGAGTGTTAGCTAACATTCAGTTCTATGGTGGGGAGTGTTAGCTAACATTCAGTTCTATGGTGGGGAGTGTTAGCTAACATTCAGTTCTATGGTGGGGAGTGTTAGCTAACATTCAGTTCCATGGTGGGGAGTGTTAGCTAACATTCAGTTCTATGGTGGGGAGTGTTAGCTAACATTCAGTTCCATGGTGGGGAGTGTTAGCTAACATTCAGTTCTATGGTGGGGAGTGTTAGCTAACATTCAGTTCTATGGTGGGGAGTGTTAGCTAACATTCAGTTCCATGGTGGGGAGTGTTAGCTAACATTCAGTTCCATGGTGGGGAGTGTTAGCTAACATTCAGTTCCATGGTGGGGAGTGTTAGCTAACATTCAGTTCTATGGTGGGGAGTGTTAGCTAACATTCAGTTCCATGGTGGGGAGTGTTAGCTAACATTCAGTTCTATGGTGGAGGGCTAACATTCCAGTTCTATGGTGGGGAGTGGGGAGTGTTAGCTAACATTCAGTTACATGGTGGGGAGTGTTAGCTAACATTCAGTTCTATGGTGGGAGTGTTAGCTAACATTCAGTTCTATGGTGGGGAGTGTTAGCTAACATTCACATGGTTGTTAGCTAACATTCAGTTCTATGGTGGGGAGTGTTAGCTAACATTCAGTTCTATGGTGGGGAGTGTTAGCTAACATTCAGTTCTATGGTGGGAGTGTTAGCTAACATTCAGTTCCATGGTGGGGAGTGTTAGCTAACATTCAGTTCTATGGTGGGGAGTGTTAGCTAACATTCAGTTCTATGGTGGGAGTGTTAGGGAGTGTTAGCTAACATTCAGTTCTATGGTGGGAGTGTTAGCTAACATTCAGTTCTATGGTGGGGAGTGTTAGCTAACATTCAGTTACATGGTGGGGAGTGTTAGCTAACATTCAGTTCCATGGTGGGAGTGTTAGCTAACATTCAGTTCTATGGTGGGGAGTGTTAGCTAACATTCAGTTCTATGGTGGGGAGTGTTAGCTAACATTCAGTTCCATGGTGGGGAGTGTTAGCTAACATTCAGTTACATGGTGGGGAGGGCTAACATTCAGTTCCATGTGGGGAGTGTTAGCTAACATTCAGTTCTATGGTGGGGATGGCTAACATTCAGTTCTATGGTGGGGAGTGTTAGCTAACATTCAGTTCTATGGTGGGGGAGTGTTAGCTAACATTCAGTTCTATGGTGGGGAGTGTTAGCTAACATTCACATTCTATGGTGGGGAGTGTTAGCTAACATTCAGTTCCATGGTGGGGAGTGTTAGCTAACATTCAGTTCTATGGTGGGGAGTGTTAGCTAACATTCAGTTCTATGGTGGGGAGTGTTAGCTAACATTCAGTTCCATGGTGGGGAGTGTTAGCTAACATTCAGTTCTATGGTGGGGAGTGTTAGCTAACATTCAGTTCCATGGTGGGGAGTGTTAGCTAACATTCAGTTACATGGTGGGGAGTGTTAGCTAACATTCAGTTCTATGGTGGGGAGTGTTAGCTAACATTCAGTTCTATGGTGGGGAGTGTTAGCTAACATTCAGTTCTATGGTGGGGAGTGTTAGCTAACATTCAGTTCCATGGTGGGGAGTGTTAGCTAACATTCAGTTCTATGGTGGGGAGTGTTAGCTAACATTCAGTTACATGGTGGGGAGTGTTAGCTAACATTCAGTTCTATGGTGGGGAGTGTTAGCTAACATTCAGTTCTATGGTGGGGAGTGTTAGCTAACATTCAGTTCTATGGTGGGGAGTGTTAGCTAACATTCAGTTCTATGGTGGGGAGTGTTAGCTAACATTCCAGTTCCATGGTGGGAGTGTTAGCTAACATTCAGTTCTATGGGGGAGTGTTAGCTAACATTCAGTCAGTTCTATGGTGGGGAGTGTTAGCTAACATTCAGTTCTATGGGTGTTAGGGAGTGTTAGCTAACATTCAGTTCTATGGTGGGGAGTGTTAGCTAACAACATTCAGTTAGCTATGGTGGGGAGTGTTAGCTAACATTCAGTTCTATGGTGGGGAGTGTTAGCTAACATTCAGTTCTATGGTGGGGAGTGTTAGCTAACATTCAGTTCTATGGTGGGGAGTGTTAGCTAACATTCAGTTCTATGGTGGGGAGTGTTAGCTAACATTCAGTTCTATGGTGGGAGTGTTAGCTAACATTCAGTTCTATGGGGGGAGTGTTAGCTAACATTCAGTTCTATGGTGGGGAGTGTTAGCTAACATTCAGTTCTATGGTGGGGAGTGTTAGCTAACATTCAGTTCTATGGTGGGGAGTGTTAGCTAACATTCAGTTCTATGGTGGGGAGTGTTAGCTAACATTCAGTTCTATGGTGGGGAGTGTTAGCTAACATTCAGTTCTATGGTGGGGAGTGTTAGCTAACATTCAGTTCTATGGTGGGGAGTGTTAGCTAACATTCAGTTCTATGTGTGGGAGTGTTAGCTAACATTCAGTTCTATGGTGGGAGTGTTAGCTAACATTCAGTTCTATGGTGGGGAGTGTTAGCTAACATTCAGTTCTATGGTGGGGAGTGTTAGCTAACATTCAGTTCTATGGTGGGGAGTGTTAGCTAACATTCAGTTCTATGGTGGGGAGTGTTAGCTAACATTCAGTTATATGGTGGGGAGTGTTAGCTAACATTCAGTTCCATGGTGGGGAGTGTTAGCTAACATTCAGTTATATGGTGGGGAGTGTTAGCTAACATTCAGTTCTATGGTGGGGAGTGTTAGCTAACATTCAGTTCTATGGTGGGGAGTGTTAGCTAACATTCAGTTCTATGGTGGGGAGTGTTAGCTAACATTCAGTTCTATGGTGGGGAGTGTTAGCTAACATTCAGTTCTAACATGTTCTATGGGGGAGTGTTAGCTAACATTCAGTTCTATGGTGGGGAGTGTTAGCTAACATTCAGTTCTATGGTGGGGAGTGTTAGCTAACATTCAGTTCTATGGTGGGGAGTGTTAGCTAACATTCAGTTCCATGGTGGGGAGTGTTAGCTAACATTCAGTTCCATGGTGGAGGAGAGTGTTAGCTAACATTCAGTTCTATAGTTCTACAGAAAACACATTCACCAATGGAAACAACATGTCTGTTTTGTAGTTCTACACAGAAAAACAGAGTGGAGAACTGAGAACAGTTCTACCCAGAAAACACCAGAGAGAGGATCAACTGTTTGTTTGAATATAGTTCTACCCAGAAAACACCAGAGAGGAGAAACAACTGTCTGTTTGAATATAGTTCTACCCAGAAAACACCAGAGTGGAGAAACAACTGTCTGTTTGAATATAGTTCTACCCAGAAAACACCAGAGAGGAGAAACAACTGTCTGTTTGAATATAGTTCTACCCAGAAAACACCAGAGAGGAGAAACAACTGTCTGTTTGAATATAGTTCTACCCAGAAAACACCAGAGAGGAGAAACAACTGTCTGTTTGAATATAGTTCTACCCAGAAAACACCAGAGAGGAGAAACAACTGTCTGTTTGAATATAGTTCTACCCAGAAAACACCAGAGAGGAGAAACAACTGTCTGTTTGAATATAGTTCTACCCAGAAAACACCAGAGAGGAGAAACAACTGTCTGTTTGAATATAGTTCTACCCAGAAAACACCAGAGAGGAGAAACAACTGTCTGTTTGAATATAGTTCTACCCAGAAAACACCAGAGAGGAGAAACAACTGTCTGTTTGAATATAGTTCTACCCAGAAAACACCAGAGAGGAGAAACAACTGTCTGTTTGAATATAGTTCTACCCAGAAAACACCAGAGAGGAGAAACAACTGTCTGTTTGAATATAGTTCTACCCAGAAAACACCAGAGAGGAGAAACAACTGTCTGTTTGAATATAGTTCTACCCAGAAAACACCAGAGAGGAGAAACAACTGTCTGTTTGAATATAGTGCTACCCAGAAAACACCAGAGAGGAGAAACAACTGTCTGTTTGAATATAGTTCTACCCAGAAAACACCAGAGAGGAGAAACAACTGTCTGTTTGAATATAGTTCTACCCAGAAAACACCAGAGAGGAGAAACAACTGTCTGTTTGAATATAGTTCTACCCAGAAAACACCAGAGAGGAGAAACAACTGTCTGTTTGAATATAGTTCTACCCAGAAAACACCAGAGTAGGAAACAACCGTCTGTTTGAATATAGTTCTACCCAGAAAACACCAGAGAGGAGAAACAACTGTGTGGCAGCCATATCCTATGTGATCAGATCAGGCTGAGGAAGAGAGGACGTTTGAGTAGGAGGAAGCCAGCACTGAGAGAGATGGAGGGTGAGAGAGATGGAGAGAGACAGAGAGAAAGAGGAGAAGAGAGAGAGAAAGGAGGCAAGAGAACGACAGAGAGCGAGATGGAGGTAGAGAGTGGCATAATTCATGCTTGGCATGTCAAGTGAGGAGTGTGGAGGCTGAAGGATGAATAATGAAAGACAGATGAGGGATTACATAGGGAGGTCTTTGTTGGAGAAGGAGAGAGAGAGAGGGAGAGGGAGAGGGAGAGGGAGAGGGAGAGGGAGAGGGGGGATAGAGAGTAAAGAGGAGACACACAGAGAGATAGAGAGGGAGAGAGAGAGGGGAGGGAGGGAGAGGGAGAGGGAGAGGGAGAGGGAGAGGGAGAGGGAGGGAGAGGGAGAGGGGGATAGAGAGTAAAGAGGAGACACACAGAGAGAGAGAGGGAGAGGGAGAGGGAGAGGGAGAGGGAGAGGGAGAGGGGGGGATAGAGAGTAAAGAGGAGACACACACAGAGAGAGAGAGACTCTCCTCTTGTAATTATTTTAAAGGTTGCTCTATGAATAAACATGTCCCATCAAGATCTTCTCCACGACCACAGAAAGAGATAATGAAGAACAATACAGGGACTAATATGACCACCACCTATAGACCCCAACCACGGTTACATAGCTACATACCACGGTTACATAGCTAGCTACATACCACGGTTCAGCTGTGTTTGTGTGTGTGTGTGTGTGTGTGAGTGTGCATGTAAAATGTAAGTATCCATGTGTGTGTGTGTGTGTGTGCATGTAAAATGTAAGTATCCATGTGTGTGTGTGTGTGTGTGTGTGTGTGTGTGTGTGTGTGTGTGTGTGTGTGTGTGTGTCTGTGTGCATGTAAAATGTAAGTATCTATGTGTGTGTGTGTGTGTGTGCATGTAAACAAGTATCTGTGTGTGTGTGTGTGTGCATGTAAAATGTAAGTATCTATGTGTGTGTGAGTGTGTGTGTGTGTGTGTGTGTGTGTGTGTGTGTGTGTGTGTGTGTGTGTGTGTGTGTGTGTGTGTGTGTGTGTGTGTGTGTGTGTGTGTGTGTGTGTGTGTGTGTGTGCATGTAAACTGTAAGTATCTATGTGTGTTCCTCTCTAGGTTTCTTCCTAGGTTTTGGCCTTTCTAGGGAGTTATTCCTAGCCACCGTGCTTTTACACCTGCATTGTTTGCTGATTGGGGTTTTAGGCTGGGTTTCTGTACAGCACTTTGAGATATCAGCTGATGATTTGTGTGTGTATGTACCAGTCAAAAGTTTGGACACACCTCATTCAAGATGTCATCAAGGCAAAGGGTGGCTACTTTGAAGAAGTAAGGGGAGGGGGTGCATGCCTGTGTGAGTGTGTGTGTGTGTGTGTGTGTGTGTGTGTGTGTGTGTGTGTGTGTGTGTGTGTGTGTGTGTGTGTGTGTGTGTGTGTGTGTGTGTGTGTGTGTGTGTGTGTGTGTGTGCGTGCGTGCGTGCGTGCGTGCGTGCGTGCGTGCGTGTGTGTGTGTGTGTGTCTGTTTCTCCACAAACCTGATAATAGGATGTTTGCTGCTGGGTTTCTCCACTGAGAACAAAGACATCATTATTATTAATAGGAGGAGTCAATATTGCAAAGAGTCTGTTAGTTATTCACAAGACTAGAGACTAGAGACTACAGACAGAGAGAGGGGAGGGGGGGGGTGTATTGAGAATGTAACAGCTACCCTGACACATGTAGGACATGGAGAGAGAGAGGGGGGGGGGGTGTATTGAGAATGTAACAGCTACCCTGACACATGTAGGACATGGAGAGAGAGAGGGGGGGGGGGGGTGTATTGACAATGTAACAGCTACCCTGACACATGTAGGACATGGAGAGAGAGGGAGGGGTGTATTGAAAATGTAACAGCTACCCTGACACATGTTCTCAGATGCTGTTAATGTTTCCCTGGTATCTGGTACTGTTCTGTCACACACATGTAGGACATGGAGAGAGAGATGGGAAGGGAGAGAGAGAGAGAGAGATGGGAGAGATGTAGAGCGAGAAAGAAAGAGGGAGGGAGAGAGAGAGAGAGATAGGGGAGAGATCTAGAGGGAGAAAGAGAGGGAGAGAGAGAGATAGGGAGAGATATAGAGGGAGAAAGAGAGGGAGGAGAGAGAGAGAGGGGAGAGATGTAGAGGGAGAAAGAGAGGAGATGGAGAGAGGGTGAAGGAGAGGGAGAGAGGGTGTGAGAGAGAGACAGAGGGAGATGGAGGGATAGAGAGAGAGAGAGAGAGACAGAGTCCACTAAGCAAACTGGTCCAGAGCCACAGGACAGCAACACAATAACCAAATCACGAGAGAACAAAAAGATAATTGACACATTGGAAAGAATTAACAACAAACAGAGCAAACTAGAATGCTATTTGGCCCTGAACAGAGAGTACACAGTGGCAGAATACCTGACCACCATGACTGACCCAAACTTAAGGAAAGCTTTGACTATGTACAGACTCAGTGAGCATAGCCTTGCTATTGAGAAAGGCCGCCGTAGGCAGACATGGCTCTCAAGAGAAGACAGGCTATGTGCTCACTGCCCACAAAATGAGGTGGAAACTGAGCTGCACTTCCTAACCTCCTTCCAAATGTATGACCATATTAGAGACACATATTTCCTTCAGATTACACAGATCCACAAAGAATTCGAAAACAAATCCAATATTGATAAACTCCCATATCTACTGGGTGAAATTCCACAGTGTGACATCACAGCAGCAAGATGTGTGACCTGTTGCCTCAAGAAAAGGGCAACCAGTGAAGAACAAACACCATTGTAAATACAACCCATATTTATGCTTATTTAATTTTCCTTTTTTCCTTGTATTATTTGCACATCATAACAACACTGTACATAGACATCATATGAAATGTCTTTATTCTTTTGGAAAATGTGTGTAATGTTTACTGTTAATTTTAGGTGTTTACTTCACTTTTGTTCATTATCTATTTCATGTGCTTTGGCAATGTTAACATATGTTTCTCATGCCAATACAGCCCTAAATTGAAATTGAGAGTGAGAGAGAGAGAGAGAGAGAGAGAGAGAGAGAGAGAGAGAGAGATACAAAGAGATATAGAGAGAGATAGAGAGAGATAGAGTATATCTGAGTCTCAATTTCCACATTTCCTTTTCAAGACAAACATGGTTAAAGGTTGTGTGTCGTTGTAACTCGTAACCTTGAGATCTGCAGCCAGATCATTGACTTGCTGCATCACCAGGGATCAGCTGGGGTCCTGGGTTAATGTTTTTCATTCAAATATGGTCAATCGGGACACAATTTCTCATTTAAACCGTCTGTCAGAGTCTTGGGGTGTCCGGGGCGAGGCAGGGTCGGCGATGATCTGACCCTCTTCTTTGTCCTGGAGGCAGGCAGGTCCTTGACGGAGGGCAGGTGGCCTTTCCCCCAGACTGGACGATGCGCTGCAGTTTGTCCTTGTAGTGGGCAGGTGCTAAACCTAAACCAGACGGTGATAGAAGAGGTGAGGAGGGACTCAGTGATGGATGTGTACAATTGAAACCAGAAGTGTCCGAGAGAGTTAGAGTTTCCTCATTCTGGCGCAGGTGGTACATCCTCTGTCAAATCGTCATGGTCACCACTGTGACGTTTGTCCTTCCCCACTTGAGGTTGTGGGAGATGACGGTTCGCAGGAATTTAAATGACTTGGTCGTGCTGACAGAGAAATGGTGTGGGGCACTTCCTGTAGTCAACCACTTCCTGTAGTCAACCACTTCCTGTAGTCAACCACTTCCTGTAGTCAACCACTTCCTGTAGTCAACCACTTCCTGTAGTCAACCACTTCCTGTAG
Source organism: Oncorhynchus keta (assembly GCF_023373465.1). Lineage (NCBI taxonomy): Eukaryota > Metazoa > Chordata > Actinopteri > Salmoniformes > Salmonidae > Oncorhynchus > Oncorhynchus keta. The sequence goes on from NW_026290409.1 coordinate 22,954, forward strand.
TCAACCACTTCCTGAAGTCAACCACTTCCTGGAGTCAACCACTTCCTGTAGTCAACCACTTCCTGTAGTCAACCACTTCCTGGAGTCAACCACTTCCTGGAGTCAACCACTTCCTGTAGTCAACCACCGTCTCGATTGTTTTGACTGTGTCAGAGTGCTGTATCAGGACAGAGCAGAGTGCTGTATCAGGACAGAGCAGAGTGCTGTATCAGGACAGAGCAGAGTGCTGTATCAGGACAGAGCAGAGTGCTGTATCAGGACAGAGCAGAGTGCTGTATCAGGACAGAGCAGAGTGCTGTATCAGGACAGAGCAGAGTGCTGTATCAGGACAGAGCAGAGTGCTGTATCAGGACAGAGCAGAGCGCTGTATCAGGACAGAGCAGAGCGCTGTATCAGGACAGAGCAGAGCGCTGTATCAGGACAGAGCAGAGCGCTGTATCAGGACAGAGCAGAGCGCTGTATCAGGACAGAGCAGAGCGCTGTATCAGGACAGAGCAGAGCGCTGTATCAGGACAGAGCAGAGCGCTGTATCAGGACAGAGCAGAGTGCTGTATCAGGACAGAGCAGAGTGCTGTATCAGGACAGAGCAGAGTGCTGTATCAGGACAGAGCAGAGCGCTGTATCAGGACAGAGCAGAGTGCTGTATCAGGACAGAGCAGAGTGCTGTATCAGGACAGAGCAGAGCGCTGTATCAGTTCTCTGTATATATCAATGATGTTGCTCTTGCTGCGGGCGATTCCCTGATCCACCTCTACGCAGACGACACACCATTCTATATACTTTCGGCCCGTCATTGGACACTGTGCTATCAAACCTCCAAACGAGCTTCAATGCCATACAGCACTCCTTCCGTGGCCTCCAACTGCTCTTAAACGCGAGTAAAACCAAATGCATGCTTTTCAACCGATCGCTGCCTGCACCCGCATGCCCGACTAGCATCACCACCCTGGATGGTTCCAACCTTGAATATGTGGACATCTATAAGTACCTAGGTGTCTGGCTAGACTGCAAACTCTCCTTCAGACTCACATCAAACATCTCCAATCAAAAATCAAATCCAGAGTCGGCTTTCTATTCCGCAACAAAGCCTCCTTCACTCACGCTGCCAAGCTTACCTAGTAAAACTGACTATCCTACCGATCCTCGACTTCGGCGATGTCATCTACAAAATGGCTTCCAACACTCTACTCAGCAAACTGGATGCAGTCTATCACAGTGCCATCCGTTTTGTCACTAAAGCACCTTATACCACCCACCACTGCGACTTGTATGCTCTAGTCGGCTGGCCCTCACTACATATTCGTCGCCAGACCCACTGGCTCCAGGTCATTTACAAGTCCATGCTAGGTAAAGCTCCGCCTTATCTCAGTTCACTGGTCACGATGGCAACACCCATCCGTAGCACGCGCTCCAGCAGGTGTATCTCACTGATCATCCCTAAAGCCAACACCTCATTTGGCCGCCTTTCGTTCCAGTACTCTGCTGCCTGTGACTGGAACGAATTGCAAAAATCGCTGAAGTTGGAGACTTTTATCTCCCTCACCAACTTCAAACATCAGCTATCCGAGCAGCTAACCGATCGCTGCAGCTGTACATAGTCTATAGGTAAATAGCTCACCCTTTTTCACCTACCTCATTCCCATACTGTTTTTATACTGTTTTTATTTATTTACTTTTCTGCTCTTTTGCACACCAATATCTCTACCTGTACATGCCCATCTGATCATTTATCACTCCAGTGTTAATCTGCAAAATTGTATTATTCGCCTACCTCCTCATGCCTTTTGCACACATTGTATATAGACTGCCCATTTTTTTTTCTACTGTGTTATTGACTTGCTAATTGTTTACTCCATGTGTAACTCTGTGTTGTCTGTTCACACTGCTATGCTTTATCTTGGCCAGGTCGCAGTTGCAAATGAGAACTTGTTCTCAACTAGCCTACCTGGTTAAATAAAGGTGAAATAAATAAATAAATAAATAAAAAATCAGGACAGAGCAGAGCGCTGTATCAGGACAGAGCAGAGTGCTGTATCAGGACAGAGCAGAGTGCTGTATCAGGACAGAGCAGAGCGCTGTATCAGGACAGAGCAGAGTGCTGTATCAGGACAGAGCAGAGTGCTGTATCAGGACAGAGCAGAGTGCTGTATCAGGACAGAGCAGAGTGCTGTATCAGGACAGAGCAGAGTGCTGTATCAGGACAGAGCAGAGTGCTGTATCAGGACAGAGCAGAGTGCTGTATCAGGACAGAGCAGAGTGCTGTATCAGGACAGAGCAGGAGAGATGGAAGGCCATCTTTCTGATGACGTACAGGGGCGTTTATCAATCAGCAGTGCGGTGTCCCAAATGGCTCCCTGTTCCCTCTGTAGTGCACTAGTTTGGACCAGGGCCCTATTGGATTACACTACATAGAGAATAGGGAGCCATTAGGGACTCACAGTGTTCCAAGCAATGCCCTTGAAGCACTTCAAAAGCCTCATATTTCTTCAACCCCTCACATGCACCTGCGCCCTCTGTTAGTCTTGTGCAGTGTGTGTGTGTGTGTGTGTGTGTGTGTGTGTGTGTGTGTGTGTGTGTGTGTGTGTGTGTGTGTGTGTGTGTGTGTGTGTGTGTGTGTGTGTGTGTGTGTGTGTGTGTGTGTGTGTGTGTATGAAACTACTGTATGTTAAATCTTTATTACCATGGTCATGGGTTATGGTCATGGGTTATGGTCATGGGTTATGGTCATGGGTTATGGTCATGGGTTATGGTCATGGGTTATGGTCATGGGTTATGGTCATGGGTTATGGTCATGGGTTATGGTCATGGGTTATGGTCATGGGTTATGGTCATGGGTTATGGTCATGGGTTATGGGTTATGGTCATGGGTTATGGTCATGGGTTATGGTCATGGGTTATGGTCATGGGTTATGGTCATGGGTTATGGTCATGGGTTATGGTCATGGGTTATGGTCATGGGTTATGGTCATGGGTTATGGTCATGGGTTATGGTCATGGGTTATGGTCATGGGTTATGGTCATGGGTTATGGTCATGGGTTATGGGTTATCATGGGTTATGGTCATGGGTTATGGTCATGGGTTATGGTCATGGGTTATGGTCATGGGGTTATGGTTATGGTCATGGGTTATGGGTCATGGGTTATGGTCATGGGTTATGGTCATGGGTTATGGTCATGGGTTATGGTCATGGGTTATGGTCATGGGTTATGGTCATGGGTTATGGTCATGGGGTTATGGTCATGGGTTATGGTTCATGGGTTATGGTCATGGGTTATGGTCAACCATTATAATTAGATGGTCTGGGTACAGTGGTCATAGATACAGTCATATTACATTACAGTTCACCATCAGATTCTCCTAGACCATTATACAGATGGACTGGTACAGTGGTCTAGATACAGTTCTATATTACATTACAGTACACCCACACACTCTCCCTAGACCCTTACAGAATTTTAATACACCCACACATTCTCTCTAGATCATTACATGATTGAATCTTAAGGACATATACCATATTACAGTACACCCACACATGCTCTCTAGATCATTACATGATTGAATCTTAAGGACATATACAATTGAACAGAAGGAGCTTGCATTGTGGGGATTTATTGTGAGACGGCATTCCCTGTTCTACAACGAATCACACAGGTACAAGGATAAACTGTCACTCCTTCTCCCGCTCTCCTGCTCTGGTGTTTCGAAGTGATCGGTCTACTAACCACCGGTCCTGGCATCCAACATTACGCAGACCTAGCAACCCTCATTACGCACACCTGGCAACCCTCATTACGCACACCTGGCAACCCTCATTACGCACATATACCCTCATTATGCACATCTGGCAACCCTCATACGCACACCCGGCAACCCTCATTATGCACACCCGGCAACCCTCATTATGCACATCTGGCAACCCTCACCTGGCAACCCTCATTACACACCTGGTACCCTCATTAAATACCTGGCATCCTCATTATGCACACCTGGCAACCCTCATTATACACACCTGGCAACCCTCATTATACACACCTGGCTCCCTCATTATGCACACCTGGCTCCCCTCATTATACACACCTGGCAACCCTCATTACGCACACCTGGCAACCCTCATTATGCACACCTGGCAACCCTCATTATGCACACCTGGCAACCCTCATTACGCACACCTGGCAACCCTCATTACGCACACCTGGCAACCCTCATTATGCACACCTGGCAACCCTCATTATGCACACCTGGCAACCCTCATTATGCACACCTGGCAACCCTCATTATGCACACCTGGCAACCCTCATTATGCACACCTGGCAACCCTCATTATGCACACCTGGCAACCCTCATTATGCACACCTGGCAACCCTCATTATACACACCTGGCAACCCTCATTATACACACCTGGCAACCCTCATTATACACACCTGGCAAACCCTCATTATGCATACATGGCAACCCTCATTACGCACACCTGCTCCCCATCGTTATACACACCTGCTCCCCATCGTTATACACACCTGGTAACCTTCATTACGCACACCTGCTTCCCATCTTTATAGACACCTGGCAACCCTCATTACGCACACCTGGCAAACCTCATTACGCACACCTGGCAAACCACATTACCATAAACAATTAATGAACATGCACCTGTGGAACGGTCGTTAAGACACTAACAGCTTACAGACGGTAGGCAATTAAGGTCACAGTTATGAAAACTTAGGACAGTAAAGAGGCCTTTCTGCTGATTCTGAAAAACACCAAAAGAAAGATGCCGATGTAAAAGAAAGGTTTGGCCGATGTAGGCCGTCATTGTAAATAAGAATTTGTTCTTAACTGACTTGCCTCATTAAATAAAAACAATATTTATATACACTAGCATTCAAAAGTCTGGGGTCACTTGAAATGTCCTTGTTTTCCATGAACACATACATGAAATGAGTTGCAAAATGAATAGGAAATAAAGTCAAGACGTTGACAAGGTTATATATAATGATTTTTAATTAAAAAAAATAAATTGTGTCCTTCAAACTTTGCTTTCGTCAAAGAATCCTCCATTTGCAGAAATTACAGCCTTGCAGACCTTTGGCATTCTAGTTGTCAATTTGTTGAGGTAATCTGAAGAGATTTCACCCCATGCTTCCTGAAGCACCTCCACAAGTTGGATTGGCTTCATGGGCACTTCTTATGTACCATACGGTCAAGCTGCTCCCACAACAGCTCAATAAGGTTGAGATCCGCTGACTGTGCTTGCCGCTCCATTACAGACAGAATACCAGCTGACTGCTTCTTCCCTAAATAGTTATTGCATAGTTTGGAGCTGTGCTTTGGGTCATTGTCCTGTTGTAGGAGGAAATTGGCCAAAATGAAGCGCCGTCCACAGGGTATGGCATGGCGTTGCAAAATGGAGTGATGGCCTTCCTTCTTCAAGATCCCTTTTATCCTGTACAAATCTCCCACTTTATCCTGTACAAATCTCCCACTTTACCACCACCAAAGCACCGCGAGACCATCTCCTTTTACCCTGTACAAAGCCCCCACTATACCACCACCAAAACACCCCCAGACCATCTCCTCTTACCCAGTACAAATCTCCCACTTTACCACCACCAAAGCACAGCGAGACCATCACCCCCAGGCCATCGCCCCCAGGCCATCACCCCCAGACCATCACATTGCCTCCACCATGCTTGACAGATGATGTCAAGTACTCCTCCAGCATCTCACCGAATGTTCTTCTTTGTGAGCCGAACACCTCAAATTCTGATTCGTCCGTAACAGACGAATCAGAGGAGATATGACCTCAATGCAACACAGGAGAGAGGAGATATGCCCATCAATACAACACAGGAGAGAGGAGATATGGCCTCAATACAACACAGGAGAGAGGAGATATGACCTCAATACAACACAGGAGAGGAGATTTGACCTCAATACAACACAGGAGAGGAGATATGACCTCAATACAACACAGGAGAGGCATATGTTTTAGAGGTCCTCAATACAACACAGGAGAGAGGAGATATGACCTCAATATACAACACAGGAGAGGAGATATGACCTCAATACAACACAGGAGAGGAGATATGACCTCAATATACAACACAGGAGAGGAGATATTGACCTCAATACAACACAGGAGAGGAGGTATGACCTCAATACAACACAGGAGAGGAATATGACCTCAATATAACACAGGAGAGGAGATATGACCTCAATGCAACACAGGAGAGAGGGAGGAGATATGACCTCAATACAACACAGATATTCCCAGGAGAGGAGATTTCAATAGGAGATATGACCTCAATACAACACAGGAGAGAGGAGATATGACCTCAATACAACACAGGAAGGAGATATGACCTCTAATACAACACAGAGATTGAGATATGACCTCAATACAACACATTAGAGGAGATATGACCTCAATGCAACACAGGATCAGGAGATATGACCTCAATACAACACAGGAGAGAGGAGAGGAGATATGACCTCAATACAACACAGGAGAGAGGAGAGGAGATATGACCTCAATACAACACAGGAGAGGAGATATGACCTCAATACAACACAGGAGAGGAGATATGACCTCAATACAACACAGGAGATGACCTCAATACAACACAGGAGAGGAGATATGACCTCAATACAACACAGGAGAGAGGAGAGGAGATATGACCTCAATACAACACAGGAGATATGACCTCAATATAACACAGGAGAGGAGATATGACCTCAATACACGACACAGGAGAGGAGAGGAGATATGACCTCAATATAACACAGGAGAGGAGATATGACCTCAATATAACACAGGAGAGAGATATGACCTCAATACAACACAGGAGGAGATATGACCTCAATACAACACAGGAGAGAGGAGAGGAGATATGACCTCAATATAACACAGGAGAGGTGATATGACCTCAATACAACACAGGAGAGAGATATGATGAGGGAGATATGACCTCAATACAACACAGGAGAGAGGAGATATGACCTCAATACAACACAGGAGAGAGGAGATATGACCTCAATACAACACAGGAGAGGAGATATGACCTCAATACAACACAGGAGAGAGGAGATATGACCTCAATACAACACAGGAGAGGAGATATGACCTCAATACAACACAGGAGAGAGGAGATATGACCTCAATACAACACAGGGAGAGGAGAGGAGATATGACCTCAATACAACACAGGAGAGGAGAGGAGATATGACCTCAATACAACACAGGAGAGGAGATATGACCTCAATACAACACAGGAGAGGAGATATGACCTCAACACAACACAGGGAGAGGAGATATGACCTCAATACAACACAGGAGAGAGGAGATATGACCTCAATACAACACAGGATAGGAGATATGACCTCAATACAACACAGGAGAGAGGAGATATGACCTCAATACAACACAGGAGAGAGGAGATATGACCTCAATACAACACAGGAGAGGAGATATGACCTCAATACAACACAGGGGAGGAGATATGACCTCAATACAACACAGGAGAGAGGAGATATGACCTCAATACAACACAGGAGAGGAGATATGACCTCAATACAACACAGGAGAGAGGAGATATGACCTCAATACAACACAGGAGAGAGATATGACCTCAACACAACACAGGAGAGAGGAGAGGAGATATGACCTCAATACAACACAGGAGAGGAGATATGACCTCAATGCAACACAGGAGAGGAGATATGACCTCAATACAACACAGGAGAGAGGAGATATGACCTCAATACAACACAGGAGAGGAGATATGACCTCAATACAACACAGGAGAGGAGATATGACCTCAATACAACACAGGAGAGAGGAGAGGAGATATGACCTCAATACAACACAGGAGAGAGGAGATATGACCTCAATACAACACAGGAGAGAGGAGATATGACCTCAATACAACACAGGAGAGAGGAGAGGAGATATGACCTCAATACAACACAGGAGAGAGGAGATATGACCTCAATACAACACAGGAGAGGAGATATGACCTCAATACAACACAGGAGAGAGGAGATATGACCTCAATACAACACAGGAGAGGAGAGGAGATATGACCTCAATACAACACAGGAGAGAGGAGATATGACCTCAATACAACACAGGAGAGAGGAGATATGACCTCAATACAACACAGGAGAGGAGAGGAGATATGACCTCAATACAACACAGGAGAGAGGAGATATGACCTCAATATAACACAGGAGAGGAGAGGAGATATGACCTCAATATAACACAGGAGAGGAGAGGAGATATGACCTCAATACAACACAGGAGAGGAGATATGACCTCAATACAACACAGGAGAGGAGAGGAGATATGACCTCAATACAACACAGGAGAGAGGAGAGGAGATATGACCTCAATACAACACAGGAGAGAGGAGATATGACCTCAATACAACACAGGAGAGGAGAGGAGATATGACCTCAATACAACACAGGAGAGGAGAGGAGATATGACCTCAATACAACACAGGAGAGGAGAGGAGATATGACCTCAATACAACACAGGAGAGGAGATATGACCTCAATACAACACAGGAGAGGAGAGATATGACCTCAATACAACACAGGAGAGAGGAGAGGAGATATGATACAACAGGAGAGAGGAGAGGAGATATGACCTCAATACAACACAGGAGAGGAGATATGACCTCATATACAACACAGGAGAGAGGAGATATGACCTCAATACAACACAGGAGAGAGGAGAGGAGATATGACCTCAATATAACACAGGAGAGGAGATATGACCTCAATACAACACAGGAGAGGAGATATGACCTCAATACAACACAGGAGAGAGGAGAGGAGATATGACCTCAATACAACACAGGAGAGAGGAGATATGACCTCAATACAACACAGGAGAGAGGGAGAGGAGATATGACCTCAATACAACACAGGAGAGGAGATATGACCTCAATACAACACAGGAGAGGAGAGGAGATATGACCTCAATACAACACAGGAGAGAGGAGATATGACCTCAATATAACACAGGAGAGGAGATATGACCTCATATACAACACAGGAGAGGAGATATGACCTCAATACAACACAGGAGAGGAGATATGACCTCAATACAACACAGGAGAGGAGATATGACCTCAATACAACACAGGAGAGGAGATATGACCTCAATACAACACAGGAGAGAGGAGATATGACCTCAATACAACACAGAGAGAGAGGAGATATGACCTCAATACAACACAGGAGAGGAGATATGACCTCAATACAACACAGGAGAGAGGAGATATGACCTCAATACAACACAGGAGAGGAGATATGACCTCAATACAACACAGGAGAGGAGATATGACCTCAATACAACACACACAGGAGAGGAGATATGACCTCAATACAACACAGGAGAGGAGATATGACCTCAATACAACACAGGAGAGAGGAGATATGACCTCAATACAACACAGGAGAGAGGAGAGGAGATATGACCTCAATACAACACAGGAGAGAGGAGATATGACCTCAATACAACACAGGAGAGGAGATATGACCTCAATACAACACAGGAGAGAGGAGATATGACCTCAATACAACACAGGAGAGAGGAGATATGACCTCAATACAACACAGGAGAGAGGAGATATGACCTCAATACAACACAGGAGAGGAGAGGAGATATGACCTCAATACAACACAGGAGAGGAGATATGACCTCAATACAACACAGGAGAGAGGAGGAGATATGACCTCAATACAACACAGGGGAGAGGAGATATGACCTCAATACAACACAGGAGAGGAGATATGACCTCAATACAACACAGGAGAGGAGATATGACCTCAATACAACACAGGAGAGGAGATATGACCTCAATACAACACAGGAGAGGAGATATGACCTCAATACAACACAGGGAGAGGAGAGGAGATATGACCTCAATACAACACAGGAGGAGAGGAGATATGACCTCAATACAACACAGGAGAGGAGATATGACCTCAATACAACACAGGAGAGGAGATATGACCTCAATACAACACAGGAGAGAGGAGATATGACCTCAATACAACACAGGAGAGAGGAGAGGAGATATGACCTCAATACAACACAGGAGAGGAGATATGACCTCAATACAACACAGGAGAGGAGATATGACCTCAATACAACACAGGAGAGGAGATATGACCTCAATACAACACAGGAGAGGAGATATGACCTCAATACAACACAGGAGAGGAGATATGACCTCAATACAACACAGGAGAGGAGAGGAGATATGACCTCAATACAACACAGGAGAGGAGATATGACCTCAATACAACACAGGAGAGGAGATATGACCTCAATGCAACACAGGAGAGGAGATATGACCTCAATACAACACAGGAGAGAGGAGATATGACCTCAATACAACACAGGAGAGGAGATATGACCTCAATACAACACAGGAGAGAGGAGTGGAGATATGACCTCATATACAACACAGGAGAGGAGATATGACCTCAATACAACACAGGAGAGGAGATATGACCTCAATACAACACAGGAGGAGAGGAGATATGACCTCAATACAACACAGGAGAGGAGATATGACCTCAATACAACACAGGAGAGGAGAGGAGATATGACCTCAATACAACACAGGAGAGGAGATATGACCTCAATACAACACAGGAGAGAGGAGAGGAGATATGACCTCAATACAACACAGGAGAGAGGAGAGGAGATATGACCTCAATACAACACAGGAGAGAGGAGATATGACCTCAATACAACACAGGAGAGGAGAGGAGATATGACCTCAATACAACACAGGAGAGGAGAGGAGATATGACCTCAATACAACACAGGAGAGGAGATATGACCTCAATACAACACAGGAGAGGAGATATGACCTCAATACAACACAGGAGAGAGGAGATATGACCTCAATACAACACAGGAGAGAGGAGATATGACCTCAATACAACACAGGAGAGAGGAGATATGACCTCAATACAACACAGGGAGAGGAGAGATATGACCTCAATACAACACAGGGAGAGAGGAGATATGACCTCAATACAACACAGGAGAGGAGATATGACCTCAATACAACACAGGAGAGGAGATATGACCTCAATACAACACAGGAGAGGAGAGATATGACCTCAATACAACACAGGAGAGGAGATATGACCTCAATACAACACAGGAGAGGAGAGGAGATATGACCTCAATACAACACAGGAGAGGAGATATGACCTCAATACAACACAGGAGAGGAGATATGACCTCAATACAACACAGGAGAGGAGATATGACCTCAATACAACACAGGAGAGGAGATATGACCTCAATACAACACAGGAGAGAGGAGATATGACCTCAATACAACACAGGAGAGGAGATATGACCTCAATACAACACAGGAGAGAGAGAGGAGATATGACCTCAATACAACACAGGAGAGGAGATATGACCTCAATACAACACAGGAGAGGAGATATGACCTCAATACAACACAGGAGAGGAGATATGACCTCAATACAACACAGGAGAGGAGATATGACCTCAATACAACACAGAGAGAGGAGAGGAGATATGACCTCAATACAACACAGGAGAGGAGATATGACCTCAATACAACACAGGAGAGAGGAGATATGACCTCAATACAACACAGGAGAGAGGAGAGGAGATATGACCTCAATACAACACAGGAGAGGAGAGGAGATATGACCTCAATACAACACAGGAGAGAGGAGATATGACCTCAATACAACACAGGAGAGAGGAGAGGAGATATGACCTCAATACAACACAGGAGAGAGGAGAGGAGATATGACCTCAATACAACACAGGAGAGAGGAGAGGAGATATGACCTCAATACAACACAGGAGAGAGGAGAGGAGATATGACCTCAATACAACACAGGAGAGAGGAGATATGACCTCAATACAACACAGGAGAGGAGATATGACCTCAATACAACACAGGAGAGAGGAGAGGAGATATGACCTCAATACAACACAGGAGAGAGGAGAGGAGATATGACCTCAATACAACACAGGAGAGAGGAGATATGACCTCAATACAACACAGGAGAGGAGATATGACCTCAATACAACACAGGAGAGGAGAGGAGATATGACCTCAATACAACACAGGAGAGAGGAGAGGAGATATGACCTCAATACAACACAGGAGAGGAGATATGACCTCAATACAACACAGGAGAGGAGATATGACCTCAATACAACACAGGAGAGGAGATATGACCTCAATACAACACAGGAGAGGAGATATGACCTCAATACAACACAGGAGAGAGGAGATATGACCTCAATACAACACAGGAGAGGAGATATGACCTCAATACAACACAGGAGAGAGGAGAGGAGATATGACCTCAATACAACACAGGAGAGGAGATATGACCTCAATACAACACAGGAGAGAGGAGATATGACCTCAATACAACACAGGAGAGAGGAGAGGAGATATGACCTCAATACAACACAGGAGAGGAGAGGAGATATGACCTCAATACAACACAGGAGAGAGGAGATATGACCTCAATACAACACAGGAGAGGAGATATGACCTCAATACAACACAGGAGAGAGGAGAGGAGATATGACCTCAATACAACACAGGAGAGAGGAGAGGAGATATGACCTCAATACAACACAGGAGAGGAGATATGACCTCAATACAACACAGGAGAGGAGATATGACCTCAATACAACACAGGAGAGAGGAGAGGAGATATGACCTCAATACAACACAGGAGAGAGGAGATATGACCTCAATACAACACAGGAGAGAGGAGAGGAGATATGACCTCAATACAACACAGGAGAGAGGAGATATGACCTCAATACAACACAGGAGAGAGGAGAGGAGATATGACCTCAATACAACACAGGAGAGAGGAGATATGACCTCAATACAACACAGGAGAGAGGAGAGGAGATATGACCTCAATACAACACAGGAGAGAGGAGGAGATGACCTCAATACAACAGGAGAGGAGATATGACCTCAATACAACACAGGAGAGAGGAGATATGACCTCAATACAACACAGGAGAGGAGATATGACCTCAATACAACACAGGAGAGGAGATATGACCTCAATACAACACAGGAGAGAGGAGATATGACCTCAATACAACACAGGAGAGAGGAGATATGACCTCAATACAACACAGGAGAGAGGAGATATGACCTCAATACAACACAGGAGAGGAGGAGATATGACCTCAATACAACACAGGAGAGAGGAGATATGACCTCAATACAACACAGGAGAGGAGATATGACCTCAATACAACAAAGAGAGAGGAGAGGAGATATCGGAATCCATCTAGTATATTCAAATAACCCACCAAAATGTATGCAAACAGAACCACTATGCATTCAACACACGTGTGTGTTCTGCTTCAGTTACCACGGATACGCTGAGCATATTCACACACAGCTCTATGGGTGTGAATACTAAAGGCTCTCCATAAACCTGAAGAGGTATGCATGTAAGGATTTATGTCTGAACCCTATTTTTGTATGGGGAAATGATAAACCTAGAGGGTGATTAAAAAAAAGAATCAGATGAGAGCATCACCCTGAGGGGGACGAGGGGGATGAGGGGGGACGAGGGGATGAGGGGGGATGAGGGGAGGATGGGGGGGATGAGGGTGGGATGGGGACAAGTGGTGTTGAGAGGACATAAGGGGGAGGAAGAGGGTGAGGGGGACTTGAGGGGGACGAGGGCGGGGGGGGTGACGGTGACGGTGACACGAGGGGAACAAGGGGGGGGTGATGGTGGACTAGGGAGGACTAGGGCTTAATCCTGATGAATCTACTCTGTAAAATGAGGCCTCAACTCCTGGTTACACTAGTGACCCCCGTGCATCCCGAAAAGGCGGAGGTGTTGCTGACATTTACGATAGCAAATTTCAATTTACAAAAAAATAAAAAGACGTTTTCGTCTTTTGAGCTTCTAGTCATGAAATCTATGCAGCCTACTCAGCCTCCTGGGCCATATACAGCGTTCCTCGTTGAATTCCCTGAATTCCTATCGGACCTTGTAGTCATAGCAGATAATATTCACATTTTTGGTGACTTTAATATTCACATGGAAAAGTCCACAGACCCACTCCAAAAGGCTTTCGGAGCCATCATCAACTCAATGGGTTTTGTCCAACATGTCTCTGGACCTACTCACTGTCACAGTCATAGTCTGGACCTAGTTTTGACCCATAGAATAAATGTTGTGGATCTTAATGGTTTTCCTCATAATCCTGGACTATCGGACCACCATTTTATTACGTTTGCAATCACAACAAATAATCTGCTCAGACCCCAACCAAGGAGCATCAAAAGTCGTGCTATAAATTCACAGACAACACAAAGATTCCTTGATGCCCTTCCAGACTCTCTCTGCCTACCCAAGGACGTCAGAGGACAAAAATCAGTTAACCACCTAACTGCGGAACTCAATTTAACCTTGCGCAATACCCGAGATGCAGTTGCACCCCTAAAAACGAAAAACATTTCTCATAAGAAACTAGCTCCCTGGTATACAGGAAAATACCCGAGCTCTGAAGCAAGCTTCCAGAAAATTTAAATGGCGCCACACCAAACTGGAAGTCTTCTGACTAGCTTGGAAAGTGCAGTACCGAAGAGCCCTTACTGCTGCTCGATCATCCTATTTTTCCAACTTATTTGAGGAAAATAAGAACAATCCGAAATGTATTTTTGATACTGTTGCAAAGCTAACTAAAAAGCAGCATTCCCCAAGTGAAGATGGCTTTCACTTCAGCAGTAATAAATTCATGAACTTCTTTGAGGAAAAGATCATTATCATTAGAAAGCAAATTACGGACTCCTCTTCAAATCTGCCTATTCCTCCTAAGCTCAGTTGTCTTGAGTCTGCACAACTCTGCCAGGACCTAGGATCAAGGGAGACACTCAAGTGTTTTAGTACTATATCTCTTGACACAGTGATGAAAATAATCATGGCCTCAACCTTCAAGCTGCATACTGGACCCTATTCCAACTAAACTACTGAAAGAGCTGCTTCCTGTGCTTGGCCATCCTATGTTGAACATAATAAACATCTCTCTATCCACTGGATGTGTACCAAGCTCACTAAAAGTGGCAGTAATAAAGCCTCTCTTGAAAAAGCCAAACCTTGACCCAGAAAATATAAAAAACTATCAGCCTATATCGAATCTTCCATTCCTCTCAAAATTTGTAGAAAAGGCTGTTGCACAGCAACTCACCGCCTTCCTGAAGACAAACAATGTATACGAAATGCTTCAGTCTGGTTTTAGACCCCATCATAGCACTGAAACCGCACTTGTGAAGGTGGTAAATGACCTTTTAATGGCGTCATACTGAGGCTCTGCATCTGTCCTCGTGCTCCTAGACCTTAGTGCTGTTTTTGATACCATCGATCACCACATTCTTTTGGAGAGATTGGAAACCCAAATTGGTCTACATGGACAAGTTCTGGCCTGGTTTAGATCTTATCTGTCGGAAAGATATCAGTTTGTCTCTGTGAATGGTTTGTCCTCTGACAAATCAACTGTACATTTCGGTGTTCCTCAAGGTTCCGTTTTAGGACCACTATTGTTTTCACTATATATTTTACCTCTTGGGGATGTCATTCGAAAACATAATGTTAACTTTCACTGCTATGCGGATGACACACAGCTGTACATTTCAATGAAATATGGTGAAGCACCAAAATTGCCCTCGCAAGAAGCCTGTGTTTCAGACATAAGGAAGTGGATGGCTGCAAACTTTCTACTTTTAAACTCGGACAAAACAGAGATGCTTGTTCTAGGTCCCAAGAAACAAAGAGATCTTCTGTTGAATCTGACAATTAATCTTAATGGTTGTACAGTCGTCTCAAATAAAACTGTGAAGGATCTCGGCGTTACTCTGGACCCTGATCTCTCTTTTGACAAATATATCAACACTGTTTCAAGGACAGCTTTTTTCCATCTATGTAACATCAGAACCTTTCTGTTAAAAAATGCCATTTGATATCAGATATCAGCTGATGTACGACGGGCTATATCAATACATTGGATTTGATTTTTGAGGACTAGGGGGGACTAGGGAGGACTAGGGGGACTAGGGAGGACTAGGGACTAGGGAAGACTAGGGAGGACTAGGGAGGACTAGGGAGACTAGGGAAGACTAGGGAGGACTAGGGAGAACAGTTTAGCCTAGGGGGACTAGGGGACTAGGGAGGACGAGGGGGACTAGGGGACTAGGGAGGACTAGGGGACTAGGGAGGACTAGGGGAGAACTAGGGAGGACTTGGGAGGACTAGGGAGAACTAGCCTAGGGGGAGGACTAGGGGGAGAACTAGGGAGGACAAAGGAGAACTAGGGAGAGGGAGGACTATGGAGAACTAGGGAGGACTAGGGACTAGGGGACTAGGAGGAGGACTAAGGACTAGGGAGGACTAGGGGAACTAGGGGACTAGGGAGGACTAGGGAGGACTAGGGGGACTAGGGAGAACTAGGGAGGACTAAGGATAACTAGGGGGACTAGGGGGACTAGGGAGGACTAGGGAGGACTAGGGAGGACTAGGGGGACTAGGGAGAACTAGGGAGGTCTAGGGAGAACTAGGGAGGTCTAGGGAGAACTAGGGAGGACAAGGGAGAACTAGGGAGGACTACAGGGGACTACGGAGGACTAGGGAGGACTAGGGAGAACTAGGGAGGTCTAGGGAGAACTAGGGAGAACTAGGGGGTCTAGGGAGAACTAGGGAGGACAAGGGAGAACTAGGGGGACTACAGGGGGACTAGGGAGGACTAGGGAGGACTAGGGAGAACTAGGGAGGTCTAGGGAGAACTAGGGAGAACTAGGGAGGTCTAGGGAGAACTAGGGAGGACAAGGGAGAACTAGGAACTAGGGAGGACTACAGGGGACTACGGAGGACTAGGGAGGACTAGGGAGAACTAGGGAGGGACTCGGGAGGACTCTAAACTATCTCAACTAAGTCAGGATAAACTATCTCAACTATATTAGGATAAACTATCTCAACTATGTCAGGATAAACTATCTCAACTATCTAAACTACCTAAGCTACTGTAGGCTAAACTATCTAAGCTACCTAAACTATATTAGGCTTAACTATCTAAACTATCTAAACTACCTAAACTAAATATTAGGCTTAACTATCTAAACTATCTAAACTATCTAAGCTACCTAAACTATATTAGGCTTAACTATCTAAAGATCTAAACTATCTAAACTATCTATACTATCTAAACTATCTAACTGTCCTATCTAAACTATCTAAGCTACTAACTAAACTATCTATACTGTCTAAACTATCTAAACTCTCTTAGGCTAAACTAACTAAACCACTATACTGTCCTATCTAAACTCTCTTAGGCTAAACTAACTAAACTATCTATACTGTTAGGCTAAACTAACTAAACTATCTAAACTCTCTTAGGCTAAACTAACTAAACTATCTATACTATCTAAACTATCTTAACTATCTAAACTATCTAAACTATCTTAACTATCTAAACTATCTAAACTAACTAAACTATCTATACTATCTCAGGCTTAACTATCTAAACTATCTATACTATCTCAGGCTTAACTATCTAAACTATCTTAACTATCTAAACTAACTAAACTATCTATACTATCTCAGGCTTAACTATCTAAACTATCTAAACTATCTAAACTATCTAAACTATCTAAACTATCTAAACTATCTAAACTATCTCAGGCTTAACTATCTAAACTATCTAAACTATCTAAACTATCTCAGGCTTAACTATCTAAACTATCTAAACTATCTATACTATCTCAGGCTTAACTATCTAAACTATCTTAACTATCTAAACTATCTATGCTCTCTTAGGCTAAACAAACTAAACTATCTATACTATCTTAGGCTAAACTATCTAAACTATCTATACTATCTCAGGCTTAACTATCTAAACTATCTTAACTATCTAAACTATCTTAACTGTCTAAACTATCTAAACTATCTAAACTATCTAAACTATCTCAGGCTTAACTATCTAAACGATCTAAACTATCTATACTATTTTAGGCTTAACGATCTAAACTATCTAAACTATCTAAGCTACCTAAACTATATTAGGCTAAACTAACTAAACTATCTATACTCTCTTAGGCTAAACTAACTAAACTACCTAAACTATATTAGGCTTAACTATCTAAACGATCTAAACTATCTAAGCTACTGTAGGCTAAACTATCTAAGCTACCTAAACTATATTAGACTTAACTATCTAAACGATCTAAACTATCTTAGGCTAAACTAACGAAACTATCTATACTATCTTAGGCTTAACTACCTAAACTATCTATACTATCTTAGGCTAAACTAACTAAACTATCTATACTATCTTAGGCTTAACTACCTAAACTATCTATACTATCTTAGGCTAAACTAACTAAACTATATATACTATCTTAGGCTTAACTACCTAAACTATCTATACTATCTAAACTATCTTAACTATCTAAACTATATTACCATAGGCTAATAGATATACACTATCTAGGACTAAACTATATACACTATCTGGGACTAAACTATATACACTATCTGGGACTAAACTACACTATCTAGGACTAAACTATATACACTATCTAGGACTAAACTATGTACACTATCTAGGACTAAACTATATACACTATCTGGGACTAAACTACACTATCTGGGACTAAACTATGTACACTATCTAGGACTAAACTATATACACTATCTAGGACTAAACTATATACACTATCTAGGACTAAACTATGTACACTATCTAGGACTAAACTATATACACTATCTGGGACTAAACTATATACACTATCTAGGACTAAACTATATACACTATCTAGGACTAAACTATATACACTATCTGGGACTAAACTATGTACACTATCTAGGACTAAACTATATACACTATCTAGGACTAAACTATATACACTATCTAGGACTAAACTATATACACTATCTAGGACTAAACTATATACACTATCTAGGACTAAACTATATACACTATCTAGGACTAAACTATATACACTATCTAGGACTAAACTATATACACTATCTAGGACTAAACTATATACACTATCTGGGACTAAACTATATACACTATCTGGGACTAAACTATATACACTATTTAGGACTAAACTATATACACTATCTAGGACTAAACTATATACACTATCTGGGACTAAACTATATACACTATCTAGGACTAAACTATATACACTATCTAGGACTAAACTATATACACTATCTAGGACTAAACTATATACACTATCTAGGACTAAACTATATACACTATCTGGGACTAAACTATATACACTATCTGGGACTAAACTACACTATCTAGGACTAAACTATGTACACTATCTAGGACTAAACTATATACACTATCTGGGACTAAACTATATACACTATCTAGGACTAAACTATATACACTATCTGGGACTAAACTACACTATCTAGGACTAAACTATATACACTATCTAGGACTAAACTATATACACTATCTGGGACTAAACTATATACACTATCTAGGACTAAACTATATACACTATCTAGGACTAAACTATATACACTATCTAGGACTAAACTATATACACTATCTAGGACTAAACTATATACACTATCTAGGACTAAACTATATACACTATCTAGGACTAAACTATATACACTATCTGGGACTAAACTATATACACTATCTAGGACTAAACTATATACACTATCTAGGACTAAACTATATACACTATCTAGGACTAAACTATGTACACTATCTAGGACTAAACTATATACACTATCTGGGACTAAACTACACTATCTGGGACTAAACTATATACACTATCTAGGACTAAACTATATACACTATCTGGGACTAAACTATATACACTATCTAGGACTAAACTATATACACTATCTGGGACTAAACTACACTATCTGGGACTAAACTATATACACTATCTAGGACTAAACTATATACACTATCTGGACTAAACTATATACACTATCTGGGACTAAACTACACTATCTGGGACTAAACTATATACACTATCTAGGACTAAACTATATACACTATCTGGGACTAAACTATATACACTATCTAGGACTAAACTATATACACTATCTGGGACTAAACTATGATTGAACACTATCTAGGACTAAACTATATACACTATCTGGGACTAAACTACACTATCTGGTTCAACGGAAAGCCAACACTCTCAAGCCAACACTCTCATCCTACAAAGCATTTAACAGTATTCAACTGTATCTCTGTATCCTCTCCTAGATCTCCTTTCTACTGTGTTAAACAAGGTTGACATCATGACCTCCGCCTGTATCCTTTAACCTTAATGTGGTTCAATGGAAGGTTAGGACTAATGTAACGCTCTTTTCCCGAACAGCATTTAGCTGTTGTAAACTGTATCCTGTCCAAGATGTCCTTCCCGATCGTGTTGTATGGACCACCGCTGTATTGACACTCACATTCAACCCACACCGAAAAACACGGTCGTGTGTTGCTAATGTCTTTCTTCAGAAACAGTTCTCCTGTCCTCAGTCGACCCACTCCAGCTCCCTCTCAGGTTCTGTTAGAAGCTGTAGTTCTGTCTTGGGTACAGGATCCCAGCACTCCAGACACTCTGAAACGTCTAAAAGAACACACTTAACAATACCGCAGGGACTCTTTATATGAGTGACTCATAGAAAGGATGAAGAAATGATTGAACAAGTGTAAATGGAGGAGAAGCATGAGGGTTGAGGGTGATGTGGTAAAGAACAGTGAAGCAGGCTGTATTGAGGGTGCTGTGGTAAAGAACAGTGAAGCAGGCTGTATTGAGGGTGATGTGGTAAAGAACAGTGAAGCAGGCTCTATTGAGGGTGCTGTGGTAAAGAACAGTGAAGCAGGCTGTATTGAGGGTGCTGTGGTAAAGAACAGTGAAGCAGGCTGTATTGAGGGTGATGTGGTAAAGAACAGTGAAGCAGGCTGTATTGAGGGTGCTGTGGTAAAGAACAGTGAAGCAGGCTGTATTGAGGGTGCTGTGGTAAAGAACAGTGAAGCAGGCTGTATTGAGGGTGCTGTAGGAAACATCAGTGAAGCAGGCTGTATTGAGGGTGCTGTGGTAAAGAACAGTGAAGCAGGCTGTATTGAGGGTGCTGTGGTAAGGAACAGTGAAGCAGGCTGTATTGAGGGTGCTGTGGTAAAGAACAGTGAAGCAGGCTGTATTGAGGGTGATGTGGTAAAGAACAGTGAAGCAGGCTGTATTGAGGGTGATGTGGTAAAGAACAGTGAAGCAGGCTGTATTGAGGGTGCTGTGGTAAAGAACAGTGAAGCAGGCTGTATTGAGGGTGATGTGGTAAAGAACAGTGAAGCAGGCTGTATTGAGGGTGCTGTGGTAAAGAACAGTGAAGCAGGCTGTATTGAGGGTGATGTGGTAAAGAACAGTGAAGCAGGCTGTATTGAGGGTGCTGTGGTAAAGAACAGTGAAGCAGGCTGTATTGAGGGTGCTGTGGTAAAGAACAGTGAAGCAGGCTGTATTGAGGGTGATGTGGTAAAGAACAGTGAAGCAGGCTGTATTGAGGGTGCTGTGGTAAAGAACAGTGAAGCAGGCTGTATTGAGGGTGATGTGGTAAAGAACAGTGAAGCAGGCTGTATTGAGGTTGCTGTAGGAAACATCAGTGAAGCAGGCTGTATTGAGGGTGCTGTGGTAAAGAACAGGGAAGCAGGCTGTATTGAGGGTGCTGTGGTAAAGAACAGTGAAGCAGGCTGTATTGAGGGTGCTGTGGTAAGGAACAGTGAAGCAGGCTGTATTGAGGGTGCTGTGGTAAGGAACAGTGAAGCAGGCTGTATTGAGGGTGCTGTGGTAAAGAACAGTGAAGCAGGCTGTATTGAGGGTGCTGTGGTAAAGAACAGTGAAGCAGGCTGTATTGAGGGTGCTGTGGTAAAGAACAGGGAAGCAGGCTGTATTGAGGGTGCTATGGTAAAGAACAGTGAAGCAGGCTGTATTGAGGGTGCTGTGGTAAAGAACAGTGAAGCAGGCTGTATTGAGGGTGCTGTGGTAAGGAACAGTGAAGCTGGCTGTATTGAGGGTGCTGTGGTAAGGAACAGTGAAGCAGGCTGTATTGAGGGTGCTGTGGTAAGGAACAGTGAAGCAGGCTGTATTGAGGGTGCTGTGGTAAGGAACAGTGAAGCAGGCTGTATTGAGGGTGATGTGGTAAAGAACAGTGAAGCAGGCTGTATTGAGGGTGATGTGGTAAAGAACAGTGAAGCAGGCTGTATTGAGGGTGATGTGGTAAGGAACAGTGAAGCAGGCTGTATTGAGGGTGCTGTGGTAAAGAACAGTGAAGCAGGCTGTATTGAGGGTGATGTGGTAAATAACAGTGAAGCAGGCTGTATTGAGGGTGCTGTGGTAAAGAACAGTGAAGCAGGCTGTATTGAGGGTGCTGTGGTAAAGAACAGTGAAGCAGGCTGTATTGAGGGTGCTGTGGTAAAGAACAGTGAAGCAGGCTGTATTGAGGGTGCTGTGGTAAAGAACAGTGAAGCAGGCTGTATTGAGGGTGCTGTGGTAAAGAACAGTGAAGCAGGCTGTATTGAGGGTGCTGTGGTAAAGAACAGTGAAGCAGGCTGTATTGAGGGTGCTGTGGTAAAGAACAGTGAAGCAGGCTGTATTGAGGGTGCTGTGGTAAAGAACAGTGAAGCAGGCTGTATTGAGGGTGCTGTGGTAAAGAACAGTGAAGCAGGCTGTATTGAGGGTGCTGTGGTAAAGAACAGTGAAGCAGGCTGTATTGAGGGTGCTGTGGTAAAGAACAGTGAAGCAGGCTGTATTGAGGGTGCTGTGGTAAAGAACAGTGAAGCAGGCTGTATCGAGGGTGCTGTGGTAAAGAACAGTGAAGCAGGCTGTATTGAGGGTGCTGTGGTAAAGAACAGTGAAGCAGGCTGTATTGAGGGTGCTGTGGTAAAGAACAGGAAGCAGGCTGTATTGAGGGTGCTGTGGTAAAGAACAGTGAAGCAGGCTGTATTGAGGGTGCTGTGGTAAAGAACAGTGAAGCAGGCTGTATTGAGGGTGCTGTGGTAAAGAACAGTGAAGCAGGCTGTATTGAGGGTGCTGTGGTAAAGAACAGTGAAGCAGGCTGTATTGAGGGTGCTGTGGTAAAGAACAGTGAAGCAGGCTGTATTGAGGGTGCTGTGGTAAAGAACAGTGAAGCAGGCTGTATTGAGGGTGCTGTGGTAAAGAACAGTGAAGCAGGCTGTATTGAGGGTGCTGTGGTAAAGAACAGTGAAGCAGGCTGTATTGAGGGTGCTGTGGTAAAGAACAGTGAAGCAGGCTGTATTGAGGGTGCTGTGGTAAAGAACAGGGAAGCAGGCTGTATTGAGGGTGCTGTGGTAAAGAACAGTGAAGCAGGCTGTATTGAGGGTGCTGTGGTAAAGAACAGTGAAGCAGGCTGTATTGAGGGTGCTGTGGTAAGGAACAGTGAAGCAGGCTGTATTGAGGGTGCTGTGGTAAAGAACAGGGAAGCAGGCTGTATTGAGGGTGCTGTGGTTAAGAACAGTGAAGCAGGCTGTATTGAGGGTGCTGTGGTAAAGAACAGTGAAGCAGGCTGTATTGAGGGTGCTGTGGTAAGGAACAGTGAAGCAGGCTGTATTGAGGGTGCTGTGGTAAAGAACAGTGAAGCAGGCTGTATTGAGGGTGCTGTGGTAAAGAACAGTGAAGCAGGCTGTATTGAGGGTGCTGTGGTAAAGAACAGTGAAGCAGGCTGTATTGAGGGTGCTGTGGTAAAGAACAGTGAAGCAGGCTGTATTGAGGGTGCTGTGGTAAGGTGAAGAAAGCCTCCAGTGATGATGGGTGTGTCTTTAATGGCCCACTATATCCGATAGAGGTCACAGCTTTTGACCAGAGCCCTTAGGGAAAAGGGTGTCATTTATGGTTAACTTCCTACCCCCTCTGATTGTCAGGTTTATGGTTAACCTCCTACCCTCTCTTACTGTCTGGTTTATG
Organism: Oncorhynchus keta; assembly: GCF_023373465.1. Classification (NCBI taxonomy): domain Eukaryota; kingdom Metazoa; phylum Chordata; class Actinopteri; order Salmoniformes; family Salmonidae; genus Oncorhynchus; species Oncorhynchus keta. The sequence continues at coordinate 46,985 of NW_026290409.1, forward strand.
GTTAACCTCCTACCCTCTCTTACTGTCTGGTTTATGGTTAACCTCCTACCCCTCTGACTGTCTGGAGATGGTTACCTCCTACCATCTCTTACTGTCTGGTTTATGGTTACCCTCCTACCCTCTCTGACTGTCTGGAGATGGTTACCCTCCTACCCCCTCTTACTGTCTGGTTTATGGTTAACTTCCTACCCCCTCTTACTGTCTGGTTTATGGTTAACCTCCTACCTCCTCTTACTGTCTGGTGATGGTTACCCTCCTACCTCCTCTGACTGTCTGGTTTGTGGTTAACCTCCTACCTCCTCTTACTGTCTGGTTTATGGTTAACCTCCTACCTCCTCTTACTGTCTGGTTTATGGTTACCCTCCTACCCCCTCTGACTGTCTGGTTTATGGTTAACTTCCTACCTCCTCTGACTGTCTGGTTTATGGTTACCCTCCTACCCCCTCTGACTGTCTGGTTTATGGTTAACTTCCTACCTCCTCTGATTGTCAGGTTTATGGTTACCCTCCTACCCTCTCTGACTGTCTGGTTTATGGTTAACTTCCTACCTCCTCTGACTGTCTGGTTTATGGTTAACTTCCTACCCCCTCTGACTGTCTGGTTTATGGTTAACCTCCTACCCTCTCTGACTGTCTGGTTTATGGTTAACTTCCTACCTCCTCTGACTGTCTGGTTTATGGTTAACTTCCTACCCTCTCTGACTGTCTGGTTTATGGTTAACCTCCTACCCTCTCTGACTGTCTGGTTTATGGTTAACCTCCTACCCTCTCTGACTGTCTGGTTTATGGTTACCCTCCTACCCTCTCTGACTGTCTGGTTTATGGTTAACCTCCTACCCTCTCTTACTGTCTGGTTTATGGTTAGCCTCCTACCCTCTCTGACTGTCTGGTTTATGGTTAACTTCCTACCCTCTCTGACTGTCTGGTTTATGGTTAACCTCCTACCTCCTCTGACTGTCTGGTTTATGGTTAACCTCCTACCCTCTCTTACTGTCTGGTTTATGGTTATCTCCTACCCTCTCTGACTGTCTGGTTTATGGTTAACCTCCTACCCTCTCTGACTGTCAGGTTTATGGTTAACTTCCTACCCTCTCTTACTGTCTGGTTTATGGTTAACTTCCTACCTCCTCTTACTGTCTGGTTTATGGTTAACTTCCTACCTCCTCTGACCAGATGGTAAGTTGTGTTCTCCTCTGTGTGTCTGATGCAGATATTAATGTCCCTCTATATCCTTGGCTTGGATTTACGAAGTCTCTCTCTCTCTCTCTCTCTCTCTCTCTCATTTTCTCCCTGTCTCTCTCTCTGTCTCTCTCTCTCTCTCTCTCCCTCTCTCTCTCTCTCTCTCTCTCTCTCTCCTCTCTCTCTCTCTCTCTCTCTCTCTCTCTCTCTCTCTGTCTCTCTCTCTCTCTCTCTCTCTCTCTCTCTCTCTCTCTCTCTCTCTCTCTCTCTCTCTCTCTGCCTCTTTCTCTCTCTACCTCCCCTGGTTCTCCGTCTGCCTCTCTCTCTCTCTACCTCCCCCTGGTTCTCCTCTCTCTCCCTCTCTCTCTCCCTGGTTCTCTCTCTCTCTCCTCTCTCTCTCTCTCTCTCTTTCTCTCTCTCTCTCTCTCTCTCTCTCTCTCTCTCTCTCTCTCTCTCTCCCTCTGTCTCTCTCTCTCTCTCTAACTGGTTGAGAAGGCTCATGATAATCACAAAAGAATTCTAAATGACCCTGTAACAATGTTGCCATGTGGTCTTCCATAACTTGGCATGATTTATGATCAACTGGGACCGGCGATATACATTATTTTTCACAGCTTCTACTTTTACAAAATATCTCTGACAACACAAAAGAACAGATGAACACTTAGTCAACTTAGTTTAAAGATTAAAGGCATTTTAGATTGGTGGCTTAATCACGGCTGCTAGAGGAAAGAGCTGTCTGTCTGCCTCACACATTGTGTAAAGTCTACCGTTCACTGATCTGTAGATGCATTAAAACCCCATCAGGAAATTTAGCCTGGGGATGTTTAACTGTGTGATAATCGTTCCTTAATGGTCAGACTAATCAATTACAGGAAGTAGAACCAGGGCTGCGTCTCATTACGTCTCCACGGGCAACAGAAGCATATATCTATCTCAAGGTTCCGGAACTCTCCAAGGCTAACCATGCGCCTGCCGGACGTACCGTCGTCAAGGATGAATCTGTCCATTCATACATGCAGAAGAGAGGAGGATAAACAGAGTCTCTTATTGATGTGTTAAAACATAATGGAGTGTGGAGTAACGTTACTAAAGCTCTTCTTCTTCTGTTTCACTGGGAGTGTTAGGTTTAGTGTAAAATGGCACCCTATTCCCTATGCAGCCTTGGTCAAATGTAGTGCGCACTGTATAGGGAATAGGGTGCCATTCGGACCACACAGCATTAAGATCTGAGATGTCTCATAAACCATCACCTCGGACCCCGTTGACCTTTGCACTGCCTGAAAGAGACACACATTATTAACACAGACTGTTGATGAAACTGTGGGCATATTGCCTGTTCTCTGAGAGGTCACCACGTCGGGGTTCAGACACAGCAGGTCTGGACAAGGAGAAACAAACAGCCTGTCTGACACACATCCAGGTACGACAACAACAAGGATGAGCAACAACTTGTCAGGTAGATGAAAAAAGTGGCCATGGTGCAGTGTCCCAAACGACAGCCCCATTCCCTACGAGCCCTGGTCAAAAGAAGTACACTGTATAGGGAATAGGGCCCTATTTGGGAGACAGACAAGTTGATTCTGTCCAGGGCTTGCATGGCCCGGTGTGGCCCGGAGTGTCTGTTTGGTTCGTGCTGGCTGGTCCCTGTTTGTGTGTGAGTGTGTGTATCTCTGTGTTTGTCTGTTGCATGCCTGCTCCCTGGCCCAGGTCCGGCTGAGAAGGAGAGACCATACGGGAGATGACGTGGAGAACATGTCGTTCCCCATTGGGGGGTCAGGGGTGAGGGGGGAGAGGTCTTGGCAGGAGGGAGGAAGAGGGGAGGCTGGAGAGGGTTGCTGTCTCTTCCTCAGACAGGGGGTCACAGGGGGCCAATACGAGGTGGGTGAAACAGTCAGTATCACGGAACAGCAGGGAGTAACTAGCCTCATTATGAGAGGGACCACTGTATGGTCCTCCAGTTTAAAGTGACCAGTACATGTTCCTCAAGTTTAAAGTGACGAGTACATGTTCCTCCAGTTTATAGTGACCAGTTTATAGTGACCAGTACGTGTTCCTCCAGTTTATAGTGACCAGTTTATAGTGGCCAGTTTATAGTGACCAGTATATGTTTCTCCAGTTTATAGTGACCAGTACATGTTCCTTCAGTTTAAAGTGACCAGTACATGTTTCTCCAGTTTATAGTGACCAGTACATGTTCCTCCAGTTTAAAGTGATCAGTTTATAGTGACCAGTACATGTTTCTCCAGTTTAAAGTGACCAGTACATGTTCCTCCAGTTTAAAGTGACCAGTACATGTTCCTCCAGTTTAAAGTGACCAGTACATGTTCCTCCAGTTTAAAGTGACCAGTACATGTTCCTCCAGTTTATAGTGACCAGTACATGTTCCTCCAGTTTATAGTGACCAGTACATGTTCCTCCAGTTTAAAGTGACCAGTACATGTTCCTCCAGTTTATAGTGACCAGTACATGTTCCTCCAGTTTAAAGTGATCAGTTTATAGTGACCAGTACATGTTCCTCCAGTTTATAGTGACCAGTACATGTTCCTCCAGTTTAAAGGGACCAGTACATGTTCCTCCAGTTTATAGTGACCAGTACATGTTCCTCCAGTTTATAGTGACCAGTACATGTTCCTCCAGTTTATAGTGATCAGTTTATAGTGACCAGTACATTTTCCTCCAGTTTATAGTGACCAGTACATGTTCCTCCAGTTTAAAGGGACCAGTACATGTTCCTCCAGTTTATAGTGACCAGTACGTGTTCCTCCAGTTTATAGTGACCAGTACATGTTCATCCAGTTTATAGTGACCAGTGCATGTTCCTCCAGTTTATAGTGACCAGTACATGTTCCTCCAGTTTAAAGTGACCAGTACATGTTCCTCAAGTTTAAAGTGACCAGTACATGTTCCTCCAGTTTATAGTGACCAGTTTATAGTGACCAGTACGTGTTCCTCCAGTTTATAGTGACCAGTTTATAGTGGCCAGTTTATAGTGACCAGTATATGTTTCTCCAGTTTATAGTGACCAGTACATGTTCCTTCAGTTTAAAGTGACCAGTACATGTTCCTTCAGTTTAAAGTGACCAGTACATGTTCCTCCAGTTAATAGTGACCAGTTTATAGTGAACAGTATATGTTTCTCCAGTTTATAGTGACCAGTACATGTTCCTCCAGTTTATAGTGACCAGTACATGTTCCTCCAGTTTATAGTGACCAGTACATGTTCCTCCAGTTTAAAGTGACCAGTACATGTTCCTCCAGTTTATAGTGACCAGTACATGTTCCTCCAGTTTATAGTGACCAGTACATGTTCCTCCAGTTTAAAGTGACCAGTACATGTTCCTCCAGTTTATAGTGACCAGTACATGTTCCTCCAGTTTATAGTGACCAGTACATGTTCCTCCAGTTTATAGTGACCAGTACATGTTCCTCCAGTTTATAGTGACCAGTACATGTTCCTCCAGTTTATAGTGACCAGTACATGTTCCTCCAGTTTACATGTTCCTCCAGTGACCAGTACATGTTCCTCCAGTTTATAGTGACCAGTTTATAGTGACCAGTACATGTTCCTCCAGTTTATAGTGACCAGTACATGTTCCTCCAGTTTATAGTGACCAGTACATGTTCCTCCAGTTTATAGTGACCAGTACATGTTCCTCCAGTTTAAAGTGACCAGTACATGTTCCTCCAGTTTATAGTGACCAGTACATGTTCCTCCTCCAGTTTATAGTAGTGACCAGTACATTTTCCTCCAGTTTATAGTGACCAGTACATGTTCCTCCAGTTTATAGTGACCAGTACATGTTCCTCCAGTTTATAGTGACCAGTACATGTTCCTCCAGTTTATAGTGACCAGTACATGTTCCTCCAGTTTATAGTGACCAGTACATGTTCCTCCAGTTTATAGTGACCAGTACATGTTCCTCCAGTTTATAGTGACCAGTACATGTTCCTCCAGTTTATAGTGACCAGTACATGTTCCTCCAGTTTATAGTGACCAGTACATGTTCCTCCAGTTTATAGTGACCAGTACATGTTCCTCCAGTTTATAGTGACCAGTACATGTTCCTCCAGTTTAAAGTGACCAGTACATGTTCCTCCAGTTTATAGTGACCAGTACATGTTCCTCCAGTTTAGAGTGATCAGTTTATAGTGACCAGTACATGTTCCTCCAGTTTATAGTGACCAGTACATGTTCCTCCAGTTTATAGTGACCAGTACATGTTCCTCCAGTTTATAGTGACCAGTACATGTTCCTCCAGTTTAAAGTGACCAGTACATGTTCCTCCAGTTTATAGTGACCAGTACATGTTCCTCCAGTTTATAGTGACCAGTACATGTTCCTCCAGTTTATAGTGACCAGTACATGTTTCTCCAGTTTATAGTGACCAGTACATGTTCCTCCAGTTTATAGTGATCAGTTGACCATATGTTGACCAGTACATGTTCCTCCAGTTTATAGTGACCAGTACATGTTCCTCCAGTTTAAAGTGACCAGTACATGTTCCTCCAGTTTATAGTGACCAGTACATGTTCCTCCAGTTTATAGTGACCAGTACATGTTTCTCCAGTTTATAGTGACCAGTACATCTTTCTCCAGTTTAAAGTGACCAGTACATGTTCCTCCAGTTTATAGTGACCAGTTTATAGTGACCAGTACATGTTCCTCCAGTTTATAGTGACCAGTACATGTTCCTCCAGTTTATAGTGACCAGTACATGTTCCTCCAGTTTATAGTGACCAGTACATGTTCCATGTTCCTCCAGTTTAAAGTGACCAGCACATGTTCCTCCAGTTTATAGTGACCAGTACATGTTCCTCCAGTTTAAAGTGATCAGTTTATAGTGACCAGTACATGTTCCTCCAGTTTATAGTGACCAGTACATGTTCCTCCAGTTTATAGTGACCAGTACATGTTCCTCCAGTTTATAGTGACCAGTACATGTTCCTCCAGTTTAAAGTGACCAGTACATGTTCCTCCAGTTTATAGTGACCAGTACATGTTCCTCCAGTTTATAGTGACCAGTACATGTTCCTCCAGTTTATAGTGACCAGTACATGTTCCTCCAGTTTATAGTGACCAGTACATGTTCCTCCAGTTTATAGTGACCAGTACATGTTCCTCCAGTTTATAGTGACCAGTACATGTTCCTCCAGTTTATAGTGACCAGTACATGTTCCTCCAGTTTAAAGTGACCAGTACATGTTCCTCCAGTTTATAGTGACCAGTACATGTTCCTCCAGTTTATAGTGATCAGTTTATAGTGACCAGTACATGTTCCTCCAGTTTATAGTGACCAGTACATGTTCCTCCAGTTTATAGTGACCAGTAGATGTTCCTCCAGTTTATAGTGACCAGTACATGTTCCTCCAGTTTATAGTGACCAGTACATGTTCCTTCAGTTTATAGTGACCAGTACATGTTCCTCCAGTTTATAGTGACCAGTACATGTTTCTCCAGTTTATAGTGACCAGTACATGTTTCTCCAGTTTATAGTGACCAGTACATGTTCCTCCAGTTTATAGTGAGTACATGTTTCAGTTTATAGTGACCAGTACATGTTCCTCCAGTTTATAGTGACCAGTACATGTTCCTCCAGTTTAAAGTGACCAGTACATGTTCCTCCAGTTTATAGTGACCAGTACATGTTCCTCCAGTTTATAGTGACCAGTACATGTTTCTCCAGTTTATAGTGACCAGTACATCTTTCTCCAGTTTATAGTGACCAGTACATGTTCCTCCAGTTTATAGTGATCAGTACATGTTCCTCCAGTTTAAAGGGACCAGTACATGTTCCTCCAGTTTATAGTGACCAGTACATGTTTCTCCAGTTTATAGTGACCAGTACATGTTCCTTCAGTTTAAAGTGACCAGTACATGTTCATCCAGTTTATAGTGACCAGTACATGACACCCTTTTTATGTCTTTGTCTTACCGCTGTCTGCTCACCTTCCCCTTGTTGTGAAAGGTGGGACAAGAGCAAGTAAATAGTAAATGTACATTTCTGAAGGCCACTAATCCAGGCTAAATAAATAACACGATGTTCTGGCCAATAACACGATGTTATAACACGACGTTCTGGCCAATAACACGATGTTATAACACAACGTTCTGGCCAATAACACGATGTTATAACACGACGTTCTGGCCAATAACACGATGTTATAACACGCCAATAACACGATGTTCTGGCCAATAACAATATGTTCTGGCCAATAACATGATGTTCTGGCCAATAACACAATGTTATAACAGTTATAAACGACGTTCTGGCCAATAAACATGATGTTCTGGCCAATAACACAATGTTATAACACGATGTTCTGGCCAATAACACGATGTTATAACACAACGTTCTGGCCATGTTATAACACACGTTCTGGCCAATAACATGTTATAACACCATGTTCTGGCCAATAACACGATGTTATAACACGACGTTCTGGCCAATAACACGTTATGTTATAACACGACGTTCTGGCCAATAACATGATGTTATAACACAACGTTCTGGCCATGTTATAACAACGTTCTGGCCAATGATGTTATAACACAACGTTCTGGCCAATAACACAATGTTATAACACGACGTTCTGGCCAATAACACGATGTTATAACACAATGTTCTGGCCAATAACATGATGTTCTGGCCAATAACACGATGTTCTGGCCAATAACACGATGTTATAACACAACGTTCTGGCCAATAACACAATGTTATAACACGACGTTCTGGCCAATAACACAATGTTCTGGCCAATAACACAATGTTCTGGCCAATAACACGACGTTCTGGCCAATAACAGGATGTTCTGGCCAATAACACGATGTTCTGGCCAATAACACAACGTTCTGGCCAATAACACAATGTTATAACACGACGTTCTGGCCAATAACACGATGTTATGTTCTGGCCAATAACACGATGTTATAACACAATGTTCTGGCCAATAACACAATGTTATAACACGACGTTCTGGCCAATAACACGATGTTATAACACAACGTTCTGGCCAATAACACGATGTTATAACACAACGTTCTGGCCAATAACACGATGTTATAACACGACGTTCTGGCCAATAACACGATGTTATAACACGACGTTCTGGCCAATAACACAATGTTATAACACAACGTTCTGGCCAATAACACGATGTTCTGGCCAATAACACGATGTTATAACACGACGTTCTGGCCAATAACACAATGTTATAACACAACGTTCTGGCCAATAACACGATGTTATAACACAACGTTCTGGCCAATAACACGATGTTCTGGCCAATAACACGATGTTATAACACAACGTTCTGGCCAATAACACAATGTTATAACACAACGTTCTGGCCAATAACACGATGTTCTGGCCAATAACACGATGTTATAACACAACGTTCTGGCCAATAACACAACGTTCTGGCCAATAACACAATGTTATAACACAACGTTCTGGCCAATAACACGATGTTCTGGCCAATAACACGATGTTATAACACGACGTTCTGGCCAATAACACGATGTTATAACACGACGTTCTGGCCAATAACACAATGTTATAACACGACGTTCTGGCCAATAACACGACGTTCTGGCCAATAACACAATGTTATAACACAACGTTCTGGCCAATAACAGGATGTTATAACACAACGTTCTGGCCAATAACAGGATGTTATAACACAACGTTCTGGCCAATAACACGATGTTATAACACAATGTTCTGGCCAATAACACAATGTTATAACACAACGTTCTGGCCAATAACACAATGTTATAACACAACGTTCTGGCCAATAACACAATGTTATAACACAACGTTCTGGCCAATAACAGGATGTTATAACACAACGTTCTGGCCAATAACACGATGTTATAACACAACGTTCTGGCCAATAACACGATGTTATAACACAACGTTCTGGCCAATAACACAATGTTATAACACAACGTTCTGGCCAATAACACGATGTTATAACACAACGTTCTGGCCAATAACACGACGTTCTGGCCAATAACACAATGTTATAACACAACGTTCTGGCCAATAACAGGATGTTATAACACAACGTTCTGGCCAATAACACAATGTTATAACACAATGTTCTGGCCAATAACACAATGTTATAACACAACGTTCTGGCCAATAACACGACGTTCTGGCCAATAACAAAACGTTCTGGCCAATAACACGACGTTCTGGCCAATAACACGACGTTCTGGCCAATAACACGACGTTCTGGCCAATAACACGACGTTCTGGCCAATAACACAACGTTCTGGCCAATAACACGATGTTATAACACAACGTTCTGGCCAATAACACGATGTTATAACACGTTCGACGTTCTGGCCAATAACACGATGTTATAACACGAACACGGCGTTCTGGCCAATAACACAATGTTATAACACAACGTTCTGGCCAATAACACAATGTTATAACACAATGTTCTGGCCAATAACACAATGTTATAACACAACGTTCTGGCCAATAACACAATGTTATAACACGATGTTCTGGCCAATAACACAATGTTATAACACAACGTTCTGGCCAATAACACGATGTTATAACACGACGTTCTGGCCAATAACACGATGTTATAACACAACGTTCTGGCCAATAACACGATGTTATAACACAATGTTCTGGCCAATAACACGATGTTATAACACGACGTTCTGGCCAATAACACAATGTTATAACACAACGTTCTGGCCAATAACACGATGTTATAACACGACGTTCTGGCCAATAACACGATGTTATAACACAACGTTCTGGCCAATAACACGATGTTATAACACGATGTTCTGGCCAATAACACGACGTTCTGGCCAATAACACGACGTTCTGGCCAATAACACGATGTTATAACACGATGTTCTGGCCAATAACACAATGTTATAACACAACGTTCTGGCCAATAACACGATGTTCTGGCCAATAACACGATGTTCTGGCCAATAACACGACGTTCTGGCCAATAACACGATGTTATAACACGACGTTCTGGCCAATAACACAATGTTATAACACGACGTTCTGGCCAATAACACAATGTTATAACACAACGTTCTGGCCAATAACACGACGTTCTGGCCAATAACACGATGTTCTGGCCAATAACACGATGTTATAACACAACGTTCTGGCCAATAACACGATGTTCTGGCCAATAACACAATGTTATAACACAACGTTCTGGCCAATAACACAATGTTATAACACAACGTTCTGGCCAATAACACGATGTTCTGGCCAATAACACGATGTTATAACACGATGTTCTGGCCAATAACACAATGTTATAACACAACGTTCTGGCCAATAACACAATGTTCTGGCCAATAACACAACGTTCTGGCCAATAACACGATGTTCTGGCCAATAACACAATGTTATAACACAACGTTCTGGCCAATAACACGATGTTCTGGCCAATAACACAATGTTATAACACAACGTTCTGGCCAATAACACGATGTTATAACACGACGTTCTGGCCAATAACACGATGTTATAACACAACGTTCTGGCCAATAACACGATGTTATAACACAACGTTCTGGCCAATAACACGATGTTATAACACAACGTTCTGGCCAATAACAACGTTCTGGCCAATAACACGATGTTATAACACAACGTTCTGGCCAATAACACGATGTTATAACACAACGTTCTGGCCAATAACACGATGTTATAACACAACGTTCTGGCCAATAACACGATGTTATAACACAACGTTCTGGCCAATAACACAATGTTATAACACAACGTTCTGGCCAATAACACGACGTTCTGGCCAATAACACAACGTTCTGGCCAATAACACGACGTTCTGGCCAATAACACAACGTTCTGGCCAATAACACAACGTTCTGGCCAATAACACGATGTTATAACACAACGTTCTGGCCAATAACACGATGTTATAACACAACGTTCTGGCCAATAACACGATGTTTGGCCAATAACACAACGTTCTGGCCAATAACACGATGTTATAACACGACGTTCTGGCCAATAACACGATGTTATAACACAACGTTCTGGCCAATAACACAATGTTATAACACAACGTTCTGGCCAATAACACAACGTTCTGGCCAATAACACGACGTTCTGGCCAATAACACAACGTTCTGGCCAATAACACAACGTTCTGGCCAATAACACGATGTTATAACACGACGTTCTGGCCAATAACACGACGTTCTGGCCAATAACACAACGTTCTGGCCAATAACACGACGTTCTGGCCAATAACACGACGTTCTGGCCAATAACACAACGTTCTGGCCAATAACACAACGTTCTGGCCAATAACACAACGTTCTGGCCAATAACACAATGTTATAACACGACGTTCTGGCCAATAACACGACGTTCTGGCCAATAACACGACGTTCTGGCCAATAACACGACGTTCTGGCCAATAACACGACGTTCTAGCCCGATGTTATAACACGTTCTGGCCAATAACATGATGTGACGTTCTGGCCAATAACACGACGTTCTGGCCAATAACACAACGTTCTGGCCAATAACACGATGTTCTGGCCAATAACACGATGTTATAACACAACGTTCTGGCCAATAACACGATGTTATAACACAACGTTCTGGCCAATAACACGATGTTATAACACGACGTTCTGGCCAATAACACGATGTTATAACACGATGTTCTGGCCAATAACACGATGTTCTGGCCAATAACACGATGTTCTGGCCAATAACACGATGTTATAACACAACGTTCTGGCCAATAACACGATGTTATAACACGACGTTCTGGCCAATAACACGATGTTCTGGCCAATAACACAACGTTCTGGCCAATAACACGATGTTATAACACGTTTCTGGCCATGTTATAACACGACGTTCTGGCCAATAACACAACGTTCGATGTTGGCCAATAACACAACGTTGGCCAATAACACAACGTTCTGGCCAATAACACGATGTTATAACACGACGTTCTGGCCAATAACACGACGTTCTGGCCAATAACACGACGTTCTGGCCAATAACACACGTTCTGGCCAATAACACGACGTTCTGGCCAATAACACAATGTTATAACACGACGTTCTGGCCAATAACACGACGTTCTGGCCAATAACACAACGTTCTGGCCAATAACACGATGTTCTGGCCAATAACACGATGTTCTGGCCAATAACACGATGTTATAACACGACGTTCTGGCCAATAACACGATGTTATAACACGACGTTCTGGCCAATAACACGATGTTATAACACGACGTTCTGGCCAATAACACGATGTTATAACACAACGTTCTGGCCAATAACACGATGTTATAACACAACGTTCTGGCCAATAACACGATGTTATAACACGACGTTCTGGCCAATAACACGATGTTATAACACGACGTTCTGGCCAATAACACGATGTTATAACACAACGTTCTGGCCAATAACACGATGTTATAACACGATGTTCTGGCCAATAACACAACGTTCTGGCCAATAACACGAACGTTCTGGCCAATAACACGATGTTATAACACGACGTTCAATGGCCAATAACACGATGTCTGGCCAATAACACGACGTTCTGGCCAATAACACGACGTTTAACACGACGTTCTGGCCAATAACAATGTTATAACAACGTTCTGGCCAATAACACGATGTTATAAACGACGTTCTGGCCAATAACACAACGTTCTGGACATGTTATAACACAACGTTCTGGCCAATAACACGATGACGTTCTGGCCAATAACACGATGTTATAACACGACGTTCTGGCCAATAACACGACGTTATAACAGGACGTTCTGGCCAATAAACACGACGTTCTGGCCAATAACACGACGTTCTGGCCAATAACACGATGTTCTGGCCAATAACATGATGTTCTATAACACAACGTTCTGGCCAATAACACGATGTTATAACACAACGTTCTGGCCAATAACACGATGTTATAACACAACGTTCTGGCCAATAACACGATGTTATAACACGACGTTCTGGCCAATAACACGATGTTATAACACGACGTTCTGGCCAATAACACGATGTTATAACACGACGTTCTGGCCAATAACACGATGACGTTCTGGCCAATAACACGACGTTCTGGCCAATAACACGATGTTATAACACAACGTTCTGGCCAATAACACGATGTTATAACACGACGTTCTGGCCAATAACACGATGTTATAACACAACGTTCTGGCCAATAACACGACGTTCTGGCCAATAACACGATGTTATAACACGACGTTCTGGCCAATAACACAATGTTATAACAATGTTCTGGCCAATAACACAATGTTATGTTCTGGCCAATAACACGATGTTATAACACAACGTTCTGGCCAATAACACGATGTTATAAACACGACGTTCTGGCCAATAACACGATGTTATAACACAATAACGATGTTCTGGCCAATAACACGATGTTATAACACGACGTTCTGGCCAATAACACGACGTTCTAACAGACGTTCTGGCCAATAACACGATGTTATAACACGACGTTCTGGCCAATAACACGACGTTCTGGCCAATAACACGTTGGCCAATAACACAACGTTCTGGCCAATAACACAACGTTCTGGCCAATAACACAATGTTATAACACGACGTTCTGGCCAATAACACGATGTTATAACACAATGTTCTGGCCAATAACACGATGTTATAACACGACGTTCTGGCCAATAACACAATGTTATAACACGATGTTCTGGCCAATAACACGATGTTCTGGCCAATAACACAATGTTCTGGCCAATAACACGATGTTATAACACAATGTTCTGGCCAATAACACAACGTTCTGGCCAATAACACGACGTTCTGGCCAATAACAGGATGTTCTGGCCAATAACAGGATGTTCTGGCCAATAACACGATGTTATAACACAACGTTCTGGCCAATAACACAACGTTCTGGCCAATAACACGATGTTATAACACGATGTTCTGGCCAATAACACGATGTTATAACACAACGTTCTGGCCAATAACACGATGTTATAACACAACGTTCTGGCCAATAACACGATGTTATAACACGATGTTCTGGCCAATAACACGATGTTATAACACGATGTTCTGGCCAATAACACGACGTTCTGGCCAATAACACGATGTTATAACACGACGTTCTGGCCAATAACACGATGTTATAACACGATGTTCTGGCCAATAACACGATGTTATAACACGATGTTCACAATGTTATAACACGATGTTCTGGCCAATAACACAACGTTCTGGCCAATAACACGATGTTATAACACGACGTTCTGGCCAATAACACATGTTATAACACAACGTTCTGGCCAATAACACGATGTTATAACACGACGTTCTGGCCAATAACACAATGTTATAACACGATGTTCTGGCCAATAAACACGATGTTCTGGCCAATAACACGATGTTATCTGGTTCCAATAACACGATGTTATAACACTGGCCGTTCTGGCCAATAACACGATGTTATAACACGACGTTCTGGCCAATAACACAATGTTATAACACAACGTTCTGGCCAATAACACAATGTTATAACACAATGTTCTGGCCAATAACATGTTCTGGATGTTATAACACGACGTTCTGGCCAATAACACAATGTTATAACACAATGTTCTGGCCAATAACACGATGTTATAACACAATGTTCTGGCCAATAACACAATGTTCTGGCCAATAACACGATGTTATAACACGATGTTCTGGCCAATAACACGATGTTATAACACGATGTTCTGGCCAATAACACGATGTTCTGGCCAATAACACGATGTTATAACACGACGTTCTGGCCAATAACACGATGTTATAACACGACGTTCTGGCCAATAACACGATGTTCGATGTTATAACACAATGTTCTGGCCAATAACGATGTTATAACACAACGTTCTGGCCAATAACACGATGTTATAACACGATGTTCTGGCCAATAACACGATGTTCTGGCCAATAACACGACGTTCTGGCCAATAACACGATGTTATAACACGATGTTCTGGCCAATAACACAATGTTATAACACGACGTTCTGGCCAATAACACGATGTTATAACACGATGTTCTGGCCAATAACACGATGTTATAACACGATGTTCTGGCCAATAACACGATGTTATAACACGATGTTCTGGCCAATAACACGACGTTCTGGCCAATAACACGATGTTATAACACGACGTTCTGGCCAATAACACGATGTTATAACACGATGTTCTGGCCAATAACACGACGTTCTGGCCAATAACACGATGTTATAACACAACGTTCTGGCCAATAACACGATGTTATAACACGATGTTCTGGCCAATAACACGATGTTCTGGCCAATAACACGATGTTCTGGCCAATAACACGATGTTCTGGCCAATAACACGATGTTATAACACGACGTTCTGGCCAATAACACGATGTTATAACATGTTCTGGCCAATAAACGATGTTTCTGGCCAATAACATGTTATAACGACGTTCTGGCCAATAACACGATGTTATAACACAATGTTCTGGCCAATAACATGATGTTATAACACGACGTTCTCTGGCCAATAACACGATGTTATAACACAATGTTCTGGCCAATAACACAATGTTATAACGATGTTATAACACGACGTTCTGGCCAATAACACGATGTTATAACACGATGTTCTGGCCAATAACACGATGTTATAACACAACGTTCTGGCCAATAACACGATGTTATGTTCTGGCCAATAACACGATGTTATAACACTGGCCAATAACACGATGTTCTGGCCAATAACACAATGTTATAACACATGTTATAACACAACGTTCTGGCCAATAACACATGTTATAACACAACGTTCTGGCAATAACACGATGTTATAACACGACGTTCTGGCCAATAACACGATGTTATAACACGATGTTCTGGCCAATAACACGATGTTCTGGCCAATAACACGATGTTATAACACAACGTTCTGGCCAATAACACGATGTTATAACACGATGTTCTGGCCAATAACACGATGTTATAACACGACGTTCTGGCCAATAACACGACGTTCTGGCCAATAACACGACGTTCTGGCCAATAACACGATGTTATAACACGATGTTCTGGCCAATAACACGATGTTATAACACGATGTTCTGGCCAATAACACGACGTTCTGGCCAATAACACGATGTTATAACACGACGTTCTGGCCAATAACACGATGTTATAACACGATGTTCTGGCCAATAACACAATGTTATAACACGATGTTCTGGCCAATAACACAATGTTATAACACGACGTTCTGGCCAATAACACGATGTTATAACACAATGTTCTGGCCAATAACACGATGTTATAACACGACGTTCTGGCCAATAACACGATGTTATAACACGATGTTCTGGCCAATGTTCTGGCCAATAACACGATGTTCTGGCCAATAACACGATGTTATAACACAACGTTCTGGCCAATAACACAACGTTCTGGCCAATAACAGGATGTTCTATAACACGACGTTCTGGCCAATAACACGATGTTATAACATGACGTTCTGGCCAATAAACGACGTTCTGGCCAATAACACGATGTTATAACACAACGTTCTGGCCAATAACACGATGTTATAACACGACGTTCTGGCCAATAACACGATGTTATAACACAACGTTCTGGCCAATAACACGATGTTATAACACGACGTTCTGGCCAATAAC
>NW_026290410.1:0-9577 GCF_023373465.1 Oncorhynchus keta
AAATCTAATTTTATTTGTCACATACACATGGTTAGCAGATGTTATTGCGAGTGTAGCGAAATGCTTGTGCTTCTAGTTCCGACAATGCAGTAATAACCAACAAGTAATCTAACTAACAATTCCAAAACTACTGTCTTATACACAGTGGTAAGGGGATAAAGAATATGTACATAAGGTATATGAATGAGTGATGGTACAAGGCAGCATACAGCATACAGTAGATGGTGTCGAGTACAGTATATACATATCTCTCTTTGGAGAGTTCCTCTTTCTCCTCCCAGGCCTTGAGAAGGTTCACATGGTAGGTTTGCTTCTTCTTACCCTTGTCCGGGTGCAGCACCTCGTAGGTCACTGGGCCCATCTTCCTCCCGATTAGGTACGGTCCTTGCCATTGCGCAAGGAGCTTGCTGGTAGACGAGGGAAGGAGGAGCAGGACTTTCTGTCCTGGCTCAAACTCTCTGTGGCGAGCGTGCTGGTCATAGCCTCTCTTCTGGGCCTTCTGCTTGCTGAAGGTTTGCTCTATTTCCTCTCGCACCGTTCCAACTCCACCCTGCATCTGAGGACATACTGACAATCTCCTGTCCTGAGGTAGCTACTGGGAACCTTCCCAGCACTTTCTTCAGCAGGTCCAGTGGTCCTTGCACTGGCCATCCATAGAGGAGTTCGAATGGCGAGAAACCTGTCGATGCCTGAGGCACCTCCCGTAAGCAAAAAGCAGAAAGGGTAACCACCTATCCCAGTCTTCTTTACCAGTGTCAGCCACAAACTTCCTCAACATGTTCTTGAGCATTTGATTGAATTCACTTGAGCCCATCCGCTTGGGGATGGTAGGGAGTAGTCCTCAAGCCTTAATGCCCAGCTGTCGGTGGAGTTGAACCATCAGTCGCGAGGTGAAGCTTGTCCCTTGGTCCGCCAGGATTTCATCTGGGATTCCTACACGAGAGAAGAGCTGAACAAGAGCACTGATTATTTTTGGAGTGGTTATGGAACGGAGTGGGAAGGCTTCTGGGAACGGGTGGCATAGTCACAGATCACCAATATATACTTGTAACCTGCACTACTCTTCTCCATGGGTCCAACAATGTCCATTGCAATTCTCTTGAATGGGGTAGAGATAACTGGCAGTGAACATAGAGGAGCCCGTTCAGACCTATGGACAGCACTGGTTTTCTGGCACGTGGGCATGATTTTCAGTATTTTGTACATCAGTATACATGGAGGGCCAAAAGAAACGGGAGCCTAGCCTAAGATAGGTCTTATGTTGCCCTAGATGGCCTGCCCATGGAACTGTATGTGCAAGGTTGAAGAACAAGTGGTCTACAGGTAGATGGCACCACCAACTTCCTGCTATCTGCCTCTGACCCAAGGTAAGTATGTGGTTGTCTACTGTGTAAATCCCCCACATGAAGATTGACTGTCCCCAGCCAAGGCCTTGTCAAACAAACATTTCAAGGTTGCGTCAGACTTCTGCAGTGTAGCAACATTTGTGGAACATCCCATTGCACCTCTAACCCAGACACATCAGCAACAGGTACAGGGTTCCCACATACTTCTCAAGACGCTGCTGGCGGCATGACTTTCTGGGCCCCTTTGGTTCCCCCTCGCACAGACTATCACACAAGTCAGGCAGAGGTTGTAAAGCCAGCTTTGGCCTGGGCACGAGTGACACCGAACATGCCATCTGAACATCAGACTGGCAAACTGACTGCTCATATAGCTGACCCCACACTTCCCAACAGATCAGAGAGTACAGGCACATCCCTCCCCAAAATCATCTCAAAAGGTAGCTTCTCCATTACCCCAACTTTGAGGAGGTATTTCTGACCCTGAATCTCAACTGTGAGCTCAGCTGTGGGCTGCTGTGACTGGTCACCATGGACACATTGGATCAGTGTCTGATGACCATAATCAATGTCATTAACAGGTACATTACCTTTTCTGGATCAATGACAGGGAACTGCCGGTGTCAATCATTGCAGTAAGACTTTTACCATTCACTTTTACAGGTACCAAGCATGACCCTTCCCGAGTCTGTCTATTCTGAACACCATCCCCTCTCTGGGTACATAACAGTAACCTGAGAGCTTGGATTTACGTAGCGGACACATTGAAGCTTTGTGCCCCTGCTGCCGGCAGTAAAAACAGGTCAGACCCCTCCCATCAGAGCGAACTGCATGATCCCTTACCTCCCTCCCAGACACATAACCCCCAGAGTTACCTCCACCATCTCTGGCGTTTCTGATGTCCCTTGTGTCTCTGAGACTCCTTGGAGCGGGTGCTGCAGGTTGTGGTGGGCCCCCTTTACGTGCATTAAGATACTGCAGTGCAAGCTTGGCCGCCATAAGCCCGTCCTTGGGCTCGTGCCTCGGACCCAGGTTCGAATGTCGTGTGGTAGAACTTGTAGAAGTTGCTCGAGGATGATGACCTCCCGATTTCGTCCTGTGTCTTCTCCCCGGTCGAACCCATCGTCGGTAGAGACCCTCGAGGCGGTGGTACGTCTCTGCCGGCGACTCACCCGATGGCGTTGATGCAGCTCTGAAGCGTTGACGGTAGGTTTCCGGTGAGATGTCAAACTTCACCAGCAGCGCTTCCTTCAAGCCCTTGTAGACATTGGACAGCCCCTCATCCATTGCTGTGTAAGCCTCTAAGGCCTTGCCCGTCAGCAATGGGACAAGCCTGCAGGCCCACTCTACCTCAGGCCACTGCCACGTCTTAGCCATGCGCTCAAACCTCAACAGGTAGTTTTCAATGTCCTCCCCCTGCTGGTATGAGGGCATCTTTGGCTCCTTCCTCAGGAATGCTGGAAGATGGACGTTAACACTGCTGGACTGGTCTCCTGGTGCTGGCCTCATTACTGCTTGGGGTGCCTGCTGTGGAGTTGAAGTCCCTGCTGCATCGAGCCTTTGTCGTCCTGGTGTTGGAAGACCCAATCTTGGGCTCTCACTGACGAGTTCCGCCTTGGTGGGGAGCTGTGAGGATAGATTGGCGTAGGCCACGAACTCCTGCTTGAGGTCTTCGGCAGGTGAAAAGTTGCCAGTGAAAGGTTACCATGGTTGCGTGGTTCTGTCCTCAACTGCTCCTTCAGTCAGCAGCTCACCGAGTTCTGGTTGTCCTTGGCCCCGCGGTCGGGCTCCTCTAGTTTCTCATACTTCTTGACCTCTTCTCTTCACCAGACTATCCCCATGGTATTCCACCCGGTTCAACTTCAGGTACCTTTTCTGACAGTTGATGCTGTTGCTGAGAACGCAATCCTGTACGCATTCCTTTACCTCTTCTTGTTGGAATTCACTGATTTGCGGTATGCCATCCCACCACTGCACCCATATGTCACGTAGAGTAGGCCAGAAGGCTAAACTGGATAACCTAACCCTCTATCAAAATAAAAAGATGGCGGAATCCGCAAAAGTTCTTCTGTGCAAAGGTGTTTATTTACAAGTGATTCCGGAACAAAAAAAACAACAGTACTGCCATCAACGTCTACCTTATGGGACAGCTTAAAAACAATGCTGCCCCATCCACAGCTCAATCCAAAATAACCTCCACCATGACTGAAAGAGAGGCTCCTTTTGTAGGGCTAGCCCCTCCCCTCAGAACAATTAACCCTGGTTAATTAATCAATTAACAATACAAACCTACATTTTCCATGAACTAAACATACTAAAGGATATACATTGCAACACGGTTTAAACAATATCACAACATAACATTTACAACATTACATCACTACTGACAATATCTTTCAATATGCCCATATGCATTAATGAGCCATTTGGGACAGGCACTATAAAGCCAACCCAATTCCCTTAGCTCAGGTCCTTTTCCAGCATACAGAGATGCATCCAGCATTTTCCAGCTACAGAGATGAGAGAGAGGAACAGAACAAACAAACAATGCGGCTCATCCACAACATGGATAAGTATAATAATTATTGTATCTCTCAAATATGAACATTGACAAGTGTGAAATGCATGCACCAAGACAGAAGTTAATTTGTGTGTCGACCCACATTAACTTATCTTATAATGGCGCAGGAGGAGTGATGAATATGTGTGTGTGTTAAAGAACCAAATGCTGCCCTTGTGGTGACGGACTTCTACGTCACAGATGGGTATGTCCTTGGCCTTGATCAGGCTGCTCCCAACTGTTCCTCATTCTCTCCTAACGACCTCGTTTATTTCATTTCGGTCACAACTTGCAGGCTTGTTTTCGAATTGCTGTGCGTTTTGTTGCCAACCTATTTTGCTACCTGACAACTTTACGGGTCTCACTTTTAATTACCGTTCATATTTATTTATTTTTTCCTCAACTTTTTCACTCCGGACGCTTTATCTGGACACGATTCGTCAGGACCTCCAACAGCCGAGCTAAGTAGCAACATTAACATGATGCCTTCTAATTGCAGCCGCTGGCTGTTCGCCTTTTTACGGCGAGGATAGCTGTACTGCAAGCCCAGCTTCAGACGCAATCGTTAGGCAAGGGTAATTTCAGTGTAGGAAAGGATGAAACAGCTGTCTGTGCCACCAGTAAGTGCAGATAGTAGTATAAATCCCTGGCACAGTCCCCGCAGCCGGACAACTTTCTCACGGTTTCTGGAAGGAAATGCTGTAGGAACGCTCAACCGGTGTCGCTCATTCAGCAGACAGAAACTTTCAACCGGTTTTCCCCATTAAGCAGCGGGTCGGTGTCAGAGGCCTAGTCTTCTCTGGTCTCTACTCCTCCCGTTACGGGTCTGAGACGCATGACTTCCCCACCATTAGCTCTGACAAATTGAAAACTCTAGTCATTGGCGACTCCATTACCCGCAGTATTAGACTTAAAGCGAATCATCCAGCGATCATACACTGTTTACCCGGGGCAGGGCTACCGACGTTAAGGCTAATCTGAAGATGGTGCTGGCTAAAGCTAAAACTGGCGAGTGTAGAGAGTATAGAGATATTGTTATCCACGTCGGCACCAACGATGTTAGGATGAAACAGTCAGAGATCACCAAGCGCAACATAGCTTCTGCGTGCATATCAGCTAGAAAGATGTGTCGGCATCGAGTAATTGTCTCTGGCCCCCTCCCAGTTAGGGGAGTGATGAGCTCTACAGCAGAGTCTCACAACTCAATCGCTGGTTGAAAACTGTTTTCTGCCCCTCCCAAAAGATAGAATTTGTAGATAATTGGCCCTCTTTCTGGGACTCACCCACAAACAGGACCAAGCCTGACCTGCTGAGGAGTGACGGACTCCATCCTAGCTGGAGGGGTGCTCTCATCTTATCTGCCAACATAGACAGGGCTCTAACTCCTCTAGCTCCACAATGAAATAGGGTGCAGGCCAGGCAGCAGGCTATTAGCCAGCCTGCCAGCATAGTGGAGTCTGCCACTAGCATAGTCAGTGTAGTCAGCTCAGCTATCACCATTGAGACCGTGTCTGTGCCTCGACCTAGGTTGGGCAAAACTAAACATGGCGGTGTTCGCCTTAGCAATCTCACTAGGATAAAGACCACCTCCATTCCTGTCATTACTGAAAGAGATCATGATACCTCACATCTCAAAATAGGGCTACTTAATGTTAGATCCCTTACTTCAAAGGCAATTATAGTCAATGAACTAATCACTGATCATAATCTTGATGTGATTGGCCTGACTGAAACATGGCTTAAGCCTGATGAATTTACTGTGTTAAATGAGGCCTCACCTCCTGGCTACACTAGTGACCATATCCCCGTGCATCCCGCAAAGGCGGAGGTGTTGCTAACATTTACGATAGCAAATTTCAATTTAAAAAAAAAATGACGTTTTAGTCTTTTGAGCTTCTAGTCATGAAATCTATGCAGCCTACTCAATCACTTTTTATAGCTACTGTTTACAGGCCTCCTGGGCCATATACAGCGTTTCTCACTGAGTTCCCTGAATTCCTATCAGACCTTGTAGTCATTGCAGATAATATTCTAATCTTTGGTGACTTTAATATTCACATGGAAAAGTCCACAGACCCACTCCAAAAGGCTTTTGGAGCCATCATCGACTCAGTGGGTTTTGTCCAACATGTCTCTGGACCCACTCACTGTCACAGTCATACGCTGGACCTAGTTTTGTCCCATGGAATAAATGTTGTGGATCTTAATGTTTTTTCCTCATAATCCTGGACTATCGGACCACCATTTTATTACGTTTGCAATTGCAACAAATAATCTGCTCAGACCCCAACCAAGGAACATCAAAAGTCGTGCTATAAATTCACAGACAACACAAAGATTCCTTGATGCTCCTTCCAGACTCCTCTGCCTACCCAAGGACGCCAGAGGACAAAAATCCGTTAACCACCTAACTGAGGATCTCAATTTAACCTTGCGCAATACCCTAGATGCAGTTGCACCCCTAAAAACTAAAAAATGTCTCATAAGAAACTAGCTCCCTGGTACACAGAAAATACCGAGCTCTGAAGCAAGCTTCCAGAAAATTGGAACGGAAATGGCGCCACACCAAACTGGAAGTCTTCCGACTAGCTTGGAAGGACGGTACCGTGCAGTACCGAAGAGCCCTTACTGCTGCTCGATCGTCCTATTTTTCTAACTTAATTGAGGAAAATAAGAACAATCCGAAATTCCTTTTTGATACTGTGGCAAAGCTAACTAAAAAGCAGCATTCCCCAAGAGAGGATGACTTTCACTTTAGCAGTGATAAATTCATGAACTTCTTTGAGGAAAAGATTATGATTATTAGAAAGCAAATTACGGACTCCCTTTAAACCTGCGTATTCCTCCAAACCTCAGTTGTCCTGAGTCTGCACAACTCTGCCAGGACCTAGGATCAAGAGAGACGCTCAAGTGTTTTAGTACTATATCTCTTGACACAATGATGAAAATAATCATGGCCTCTAAACCTTCAAGCTGTATACTGGACCCTATTCCAACTAAACTACTGAAAGAGCTGCTTCCTGTGCTTGGCCCTCCTATGTTGAACATAATAAACGGCTCTCTATCCACTGGATGTGTACCAAACTCACTAAAAGTGGCAGTAATAAAGCCTCTTGAAAAAGCCAAACCTTGACCCAGAAAATATAAAAACTATCGGCCTATCGAATCTTCCATTCCTCTCAAAGATTTTAGAGAAGGCTGTTGCGCAGCAACTCACTGCCTTCCTGAAGACAAACAATGTATACGAAATGCTTCAGTCTGGTTTTTTAGACCCCATCATAGCACTGAGACGGCACTTGTGAAGGTGGTAAATGACATTTTAATGGCATCGGACCGAGGCTCTGCATCTGTCCTCGTGCTCCTAGACCTTAGTGCTGCTTTTGATACCATCGATCACCACATTCTTTGGAGAGATTGGAAACCCAAATTGGTCTACACGGACAAGTTCTGGCCTGGTTTAGATCTTATCTGTCGGAAAGATATCAGTTTGTCTCTGTGAATGGTTTGTCCTCTGACAAATCAACTGTACATTTCGGTGTTCCTCAAGGTTCTGTTTTAGGACCACTATTGTTTTCACTATATATTTTACCTCTTGGGGATGTTATTCAAAAACATAATGTAAACTTTCACTGCTATGCGGATGACACACAGCTGTACATTTCAATGAAACATGGTGAAGCCCCAAAATTGCCTCCTCGCTAGAAGCATGTGTTTCAGACATAAGGAAGTGGATGGCTGCAAACTTTCTACTATTAAACTCGGACAAAACAGAGATGCTTGTTCTAGGTCCCAAGAAACAAAGAGATCTTCTGTTGAATCTGACAATTAATCTTAATGGTTGTACAGTCGCCTCAAATAAAACTGTGAAGGACCTCGGCGTTACTCTGGACCCTGATCTCTTTTGAAGAACATATCAAGACCATTTCGAGGACAGCTTTTTCCATCTACGTAACATTGCAAAAATCAGAAACTTTCTGTCCAAAAATGATGCAGAAAAAATTAATCCATGCTTTTGTCACTTCTAGGTTAGACTACTGCAATGCTCTATTTTCCGGCTACCCGGATAAAGCACTAAATAAACTTCAGTTAGTGCTAAATACGGCTGCTAGAATCCTGACTAGAACCAAAAAAATTTGATCATATTACTCCAGTGCTAGCCCTCTACACTGGCTTCCTGTCAAAGCAAGGGCTGATTTCAAGGTTTTACTGCTAACCTACAAAGCATTACATGGGCTTGCTCCTACCTACTTCTCTGATTTGGTCCTGCTGCATATACCTACACGTACGCTACGGTCACAAGACGCAGGCCTCCTAATTGTCCCTAGAATTTCTAAGCAAACAGCTGGAGGCAGGGCTTTCCTCCTATAGAGCTCCATTTTTATGGAACGGTCTGCCTACCCATGTCAGAGACGCAAACTCGGTCTCAACCTTTAAGTCTTTACTGAAGACTCATCTCTTCAGTGGGTCATATGATTGAGTGTAGTCTGGGCCCAGGAGTGGGAGGGTGAACGGAAAGGCTCTGGAGCAAACGAACCGCCCTTGCTGTCTCTGCCTGGCCGGTTCCCTCTTCCACTGGGATTCTCTGCCCTAACCCTGTTACGGGGCTGAGTCACTGGGTTGCTGGGGCTCTCTCGTGCCGTCCCTGGGGGGGCGCCACCTGGGTGGGTTGATTCACTGTTGTGGTCGGCCTGTCTGCTGCCCCCCCTTGGGTTGTACCGTGGCGGAGATCTTGGGCTATACTCGGGCCTTGTCTCAGGATGGTAAGTTGGTGGTTGAAGATATCCTCTAGTGGGTGTGGGGGATGTGCTTTGGCAAAGTGGGTGGGGTTATATCCTTCCTGTTTGGCCCTGTCCGGGGGTGTCCTCGGATGGGGCCACAGTGTCTCCTGACCCCTCCTGTCTCAGCCTCCAGTATTTATGCTGCAGTAGTTTATGTGTCGGGGGGCTGGGGTCAGTTTGTTATATCTGAGTACTTCTCCTGTCCTATTCGGTGTCCTGTGTGAATCTAAGTGTGCGTTTCTCTAATTCTCTCCTTCTCTCTCTTTCTCTCTCTCTCGGGAGGACCTGAGCCCTAGGACCATGTCCCAGGACTACCTGACATGAGGACCCTTGCTGTCCCCAGTCCACCTGGCCATGCTCCTGCTCCAGTTTCAACTGACCTGGAGCCCTAGGACCGTGCCCCAGGACTACCTGGACATGAAGGCTCCTTGCTGTCCCCAGTCCACCTGACTGTGCTGCTGCTCCAGTTTCAACTGTTCTGCCTTATTATTATTCGACCATGCTGGTCATTTATGAACATTTGAACATCTTGGTCATGTTCTGTTATAATCTCTACCCGGCACAGCCAGAAGAGGACTGGCCACCCCACATAGCCCGGTTCCTCTCTAGGTTTCTTCCTAGGTTTTGGCCTTTCTAGGGAGTTTTTCCTAGCCACCGTGCTTTTACACCTGCATTGTTTGCTGTTTGGGGTTTTAGGCTGGGTTTCTGTACAGCACTTTGAGATATCAGCTGATGTACGAAGGGCTATATAAATAAATTTGATTTGATTTGATTTGATTTAAACAAAGTGGCATAGTTAAAGTGGCTAGTGATACATGTATTACATAAGGATGCAGTCGATGATATAGAGTACAGTATATACGTATGCATATGAGATGAATAATGTAGGGTAAGTA
>NW_026290411.1:0-5951 GCF_023373465.1 Oncorhynchus keta
AACACCCTGTATATAGCCTCCACATTGACTCTGTACCGGTGACATCTATAGACATCTATATATGAGTGACTGATTTGGGTCCTCAGATCCTCAAAAGGTTTTACAGCTGCACCATCGAGAGCATCCTGACCGGTCGCAACACTCCCTCTTCTACACTGCTACTCTGTTATTATGCAGAGTCACTTTATCTTTCTACCTACATGTACATCATTCTGTCTGGTGAGTCAATACCTGTATCATTCTGTCTGGTTGGTGAGTCAATACCCTCTATCATTCTGTCTGGTTGGTGAGTCAATACCCCTTTATCATTCTGTCTGGTTGGTGAGTCAATACCCTTTATCATTATGTCTGGTTGGTGAGTCAATACCCTTTATCATTCTGTCTGGTTGGTGAGTCAATACCCTGTATCATTATGTCTGGTTGGTGAGTCAATACCCTTTATCATTATGTCTGGTTGGTGAGTCAATACCCTTTATCATTCTGTCTGGTTGGTGAGTCAATACCCTTTATCATTCTGTCTGGTTGGTGAGTCAATGCCCTTTATCATTCTGTCTGGTTGGTGAGTCAATACCCTTTATCATTCTGTCTGGTTGGTGAGTCAATACCCTGTATCATGCTGTCTGGTGATTCAATACCCTGTATCATTATGTCTGGTGAGTCAATACCCTTTATCATTATGTCTGGTTGGTGAGTCAATACCCTGTATCATTCTGTCTGGTTGGTGAGTCAATACCCTGTATCATTATGTCTGGTTGGTGGAGTCAATACCCTGTATCATTCTGTCTGGTTGGTGAGTCAATACCCTGTATCATTCTGTCTGGTTGGTGAGTCAATACCCTGTATCATTATGTCTGGTTGGTGAGTCAATACCCTGTATCATGCTGTCTGGTGAGTCAATACCCTTTATCATTCTGTCTGGTGAGACAATACCCTGTATCATTCTGTCTGTTTGGTGAGTCAATACCCTGTATCATTCTGTCTGGTGAGTCAATACCCTGTATCATTCTGTCTGGTTGGTGAGTCAATGCCCTTTATCATTCTGTCTGGTTGGTGAGTCAATACCCTTTATCATTCTGTCTGGTTGGTGAGTCAATACCCTGTATCATGCTGTCTGGTGATTCAATACCCTGTATCATTATGTCTGGTGAGTCAATACCCTTTATCATTATGTCTGGTTGGTGAGTCAATACCCTGTATCATTCTGTCTGGTTGGTGAGTCAATACCCTGTATCGGTGATATGTCTGGTTGGTGAGTCAATACCCTGTATCATTCTGTCTGGTTGGTGAGTCAATACCCTTTATCATTATGTCTGGTTGGTGAGTCAATACCTGTATCATTCTGTCTGGTTGGTGAGTCAATACCCTGTATCATTATGTCTGGTTGGTGAGTCAATACCCTGTATCATTATGTCTGGTGAGTCAATACCCTGTATCATGCTGTCTGGTGAGTCAATACTCTTTATCATTCTGTCTGGTGAGTCAATACCCTGTATCATTATGTCTGGTGAGTCAATACCCTGTATCATTCTGTCTGGTGAGTCAATACCCTGTATCATTCTGTCTGGTGAGTCAATACCCTGTATCATTATGTCTGGTGAGACAATACCCTGTATCATTATGTCTGGTTGGTGAGTCAATACCCTGTATCATTCTGTCTGGTGAGTCAATACCCTGTATCATTCTGTCTGGTGAGTCAATACCCTTTATCGTTCTGCCTGTTATTGTAGTGGTGAGAGGTTAGCATGTCTTGGAGGTATGCTAATAACCTCCCCCTGTTATTGTAATGGTGAGAGGTTAGCATGTCTTGGAGGTATGCTAACCTCCCCTGTTATTGTAATGGTGAGAGGTTAGCATTTCTTGAGAGGTTATGTCTTGGGTAACCTCCCCTGTTATTGTAATGGTGAGAGGTTAGCATGTCTTGGAGGTATGCTAACCTCCCTGTTATTGTAATGGTGAGAGGTTAGCATGTCTTGGAGGTATGCTAGCCTCCCTGTTATTGTAATGGTGAGTGGTTAGCATGTCTTGGAGGTATGCTAACCTCCTGTTATTGTAATGGTGAGAGGTTAGCATGTCTTGGAGGTATGCTAACCTCCCCTGTTGTAATGGTGAGAGGTTAGCATGTCTTATTGCTAATGGTGAGAGGTTAGCATGTCTTGGAGGTATGCTAACCTCCTGTTATTGTAATGGTGAGAGGTTAGCATGTCTTGGAGGTATGCTAACCTCCTGTTATTGTAATGGTGAGAGGTTAGCATGTCTTGGAGGTATGCTAACCTCCCCTGTTAGGTAATGGTGAGAGGTTAGCATGTCTTGGAGGTATGCTCACCTCCTGTTATTGTAATGGTGAGGAGGTTAGCCCTGCCTTATTGTAATGGTGAGAGGTTAGCATGTCTTGGAGGTATGCTAACCTCCCCTGTTATTAATGGTGAGAGGTTAGCATGTCTTGGGGATATGCTAACCTTCTGTGTAATGGTGAGAGGTTAGCATGTCTTGGGATATGCTAGCCTTCCCTGTTATCGTAATGGTGAGAAGGTTAGCATGTATTGGGGATATGCTAACCTTCCCTGTTATTGTACGGTGAGAGGTTAGTATGTCTTGGAGGTATGCTAACCTCCCCTGTGTAATGGTGAGAGGTTAGCATGTCTAGGAGGTATGCTACCTCCTGTCGGGGTGTAATGGTGAGAGGTTAGCATGTCTTGGAGGTATGCTAACCTCCTGTTATTGTAATGGTGAGAGGTTAGCATGTCTTGGAGGTGCTAACTCTCTCTCCTCTGCTCTCATCCTTCTAGACCTATCGGCTGCCTTCGATACTGTGAACCATCAGATCCTCCTCTCCACCCTCTCCCGAGGTTGGGCATCTCCGGCGCGGCCCACGCTTTGATTGCGTCACCACCTGACAGGTCGCTCCTACCAGGTGGCGTGGCGAGAATCTGTCTCCTCACCACGCGCTCTCACCACTGGTGTCCCCAGGGCTCTGTTCTAGGCCCTCTCTTATTCTCGCTATACACCAAGTCACTTGGCTCTGTCATAACCTCACATGGTCTCTCCTATCATTGCTATGCAGACGACACACAATTAATCTTCTCCTTTCCCCTTCTGATGACCAGGTGGCCAGATCGCATCTCTGCATGTCTGGCAGACATATCAGTGTGGATGACGGATCACCACCTCAAGCTGAAACCTCAAAGACGGAGCTCCTCTTCCTCCCGGGAAGGACTGCCCGTTCCATGATCTCGCCATCACGGTTGACAACTCCATTGTGTCCTCCCTCCCAGAGCGCTAAGAACCTTGGCGTGATCCTGGACAACACCCTGACGTTCTCAACTAACATCAAGGCGGTGTCCCGTTCCTGTAGGTTCATGCTCTACAACATCCGCAGAGAGTACGACCCTGCCTCACACAGGAAGCGGCGCAGGTCCTAATCCAGGCACTTGTCATCTCCCGTCTTGATTACTGCAACTCGCTGTTGGCTGGGCTCCTGCCTGTGCCATTAAACCCCTACAACTCATCCCAGAAACGCCGCAGCCCGTCTGGTGTTCAACCTTCCCAAGTTCTCTCTCACGTCACCCGCTCCTCCGCTCTCTCCACTGGCTTCCAGTTGAAGCTGCATCCGCTACAAGACCATGGTGCTCGCCTACGGAGCTGTGAGGGGAACGGCACCTCAGTACCTCCAGGCTCTGATCAGGCCCTACACACCCAAACAAGGGCACTGCGTTCATCCCACCTCTGGCCTGCTCGCCTCCCTACCACTGAGGAAGTACAGTTCCCGCTCAGCCCAGTCAAAACTGTTCGCTGCTCTGGCCCCCAATGGTGGAACAAACTCCCTCCCACGCGCCAGGACAGGCGGAGTCAATCACCACCTTCCGGAGACACCTGAAACCCCACCTCTTCAAGGAATACCTAGGATAGGGTAAGTAAGGGTAAGTAATCCTTCTCCCCCCCCTTCTCCCCAACAAGATTTAGATGCAAGTGGCTGTTCCACTGGTTGTCATAAGGTGTATGCACCAATTTGTAAGTCGCTCTGGATAAGAGCGTGCACAAATGACTTAAATGTAATGTAAATGTAAATGCTAACCTCCTGTTATTGTAATGGTGAGAGGTTAGCATGTCTTGGAGGTATGCTAACCTCCCCGTTATTGTAATGGTGAGAGGTTACATGTCTTGGAGGTATGCTAACTCCCCTGTTATGTAATGGTGAGAGGTTAGCATGTCTTGGAGGGTATGCTAACCTCCTGTTTGTAATGGTGAGAGGTTAGCATGTCTTGGGGTATGCTAACTCCTGTTATGTAATGGTGAGTGGTTAGCATGTCTTGGAGGTATGCTAACCTCCTGTTATTGTAATGGTGAGAGGTTAGCAGAAGGCCTTGCGAGTATGCTAACCTCCCCTGTTATTGTAATGGTGAGAGGGTTAGCATGTCTTGGAGGTATGCTAACCTCCCCTGTTATTGTAATGGTGAGAGGTTAGCATGTCTTGGAGGTATGCTCACCTCCCCTGTTATTGTAATGGTGAGAGGTTAGCATGTCTTGAGGTATGCTAACCTCCCTGTTATTGTAATGGTGAGGTTAGCATGTCTTGGAGGTATGCTAACCTCCTGTTATTGTAATGGTGGAGGTTAGCATGTCTTGGAGGTATGCTAACCTCCTGCTATTGTAATGGTGAGAGGTTAGCATGTCTTGGGGATATGCTAACCTTCCCTGTTATCGTAATGGTGAGAGGTTAGCATGTCTTGGGGATATGCTAACCTTCCCTGTTATTGTAATGGTGAGAGGTTGGGTATGTCTTGAGGTATGCTAACCTCCCCTGTTATTGTAATGGTGAGAGGTTAGCATGTCTTGAGAGGTATGCTAACCTCCCTGTTATTGTAATGGTGAGAGGTTAGCATGTCTTGGAGGTATGCTAACCTCCCCTGTTATTGTAATGGTGAGAGGTTAGCATGTCTTGAGGTATGCTAACCTCCCTGTTATTGTAATGGTGAGAGGTTAGCATGTCTTGGAGGTATGCTAACCTCCCCTGTTATTGTAATGGTGAGAGGTTAGCATGTCTTGGAAGGTATGCTAACCTCCTGTTATTGTAATGGTGAGAGGTTAGCATGTCTTGGAGGTTATGCTAACCTCCCCCTGTTATTGTAATGGTGAGAGGTTACATGTCTTGGGGGTACGCTAACCTCCCTGTTATTGTAATGGTGAGAGGATAGCATGTCTTGGAGGTATGCTAACCTCCCTGTTATTGTAATGGTGAGAGGTTAGCATGTCTTGGGGGTACGCTAACCTCCTGTTATTGTAATGGTGAGAGGATAGCATGTCTTGGAGGTATGCTAACCTCCCCTGTTATTGTAATGGTGAGAGGTTAGCATGTCTTGGGGGTACGCTAACCTCCCCTGTTATTGTAATGGTGAGAGGTTAGCATGTCTTGGAGGTATGCTAACCTCCTATTGTATAATGTGAGAGGTTAGCATGTCTTGGGGGTACGCTAATCCCTCCCTGTTATTGTAATGGTGAGGAGGTTAGCATGTCTTGCGGGTATGCTAACCTCCCTGTTATTGTAATGGTGAGAGTTTAGCATGTCTTGCGGGTATGCTAACCTCCCTGTTATTGTAATGGTGAGAGGTTAGCATGTCAAGTGTGTATGATATTT
The DNA here is from genome assembly GCF_023373465.1 of Oncorhynchus keta. Classification (NCBI taxonomy): domain Eukaryota; kingdom Metazoa; phylum Chordata; class Actinopteri; order Salmoniformes; family Salmonidae; genus Oncorhynchus; species Oncorhynchus keta. Next base: position 5,633 of record NW_026290411.1, read on the forward strand.
ATAGGTCTGTAACTTCCTCACTCGTCATTATTCACGGTTCATTCAGGACTGTCCCTTAATTATTGTAGCATCCACATGAACGTAGACGTTTACAAACATATTACATTCTCTTATTTACAATAATTATTTACCATTCATTTCTATTGGGCGCAGAAATAATCTAAAACACAACCAAAACAAACAGCAAATGCATCCAACGGGTTTATAGAGTCACAAGCTGGATGTAATCTGGATGTAATCATTGTGCGCTACGTAATTAACATTTGGCTTCTTTTAAAACACATTAAAGTGAATTTTGTCCCAGTACTTTTGATCCCCC
>NW_026290412.1:0-2909 GCF_023373465.1 Oncorhynchus keta
CCCTCTCCCCACCGTAGCCTCTCCTGCCTGAGTGAGAGGTGTAGCCCACTCTCCCACCGTAGCCTCTCCCTGCCTGGAGTGAGAGGTGTAGCCCCCTCTCCCCACCGTAGCCTCTCCCCTGCCTGAGTGAGAGGTGTAGCCCCCTCTCCCCACCGTAGCCTCTCCCCTGCCTGAGTGAGAGGTGTAGCCCCCTCTCCCCACCGTAGCCTCTCCCCTGCCTGAGTGAGAGGTGTAGCCCCCTCTCCCCACCGTAGCCTCTCCCCTGCCTGAGTGAGAGGTGTAGCCCACTCTCCCCACCGTAGCCTCTCCCCTGCCTGAGTGAGAGGTGTAGCCCCCTCTCCCCACCGTAGCCTCTCCCCTGCCTGAGTGAGAGGTGTAGCCCCTCTCCCCACCGTAGCCTCTCCCCTGCCTGAGTGAGAGGTGTAGCCCACTCTCCCCACCGTAGCCTCTCCCCTGCCTGAGTGAGAGGTGTAGCCCCTCTCCCCCACCGTAGCCTCTCCCCTGGGAGTGAGAGGTGTAGCCCCCCTCCCCACCGTAGCCTCTCCTTGCCTGAGTGAGAGGTGGCCCCTCTCCCCACCGTAGCCTCTCCTCTGCCTGAGTGAGAGGTGTAGCCCTCTCCCCCACCGTAGCCTCTCCCCTGCCTGAGTGAGAGGTGTGCCCACTCTCCCCACCTGAGCTCCCTGCCTGAGTGAGAGGTGCAGCCACTCTCCCCACCGTAGCCTCTCCTGCCTGGTGAGAGGTGTAGTCCCCTCTCCCACCGTAGCCTCTCCCTGCCTGGTGGGAGGTCTCCCCCACCAGCCCCCAGCCTGAGTTTCTCCCCACCGTAGCCTCCCTCCCTGCCTGGTGTGAGAGTGTAGCCCTCTCCCACCGTAGCCTCTCCCCTGCCTGAGGTGGAGGTGCAGCCCCTCCCCCACCGTGGCCTCTCCCCTGCCTGGAGTGAGAGGTTTAGCCCCTCTCCCCACCGTAGCCTCCCCTGCCTGAGTGAGAGGTGTAGCCCCCTCTCCCCACCGTAGCCTCTCCTGCCTGAGGTGCAGGTGTAGCCCACTCTCTTCACCGTAGCCTCCCCTGCCTGGAGTGAGAGGTGTAGCCCCTCTCCCCACCGTAGCCTCTCCCTGCCTGGAGTGAGAGGTGTAGCCCACCTCCTCACCGTAGCCTTCCTGCCTGAGCAGAGAGGTGCAGCCCACCTCCCCACCGTAGCCTCTTCCGCCTGAGTGAGATTTTTAGCCCACTCTCCCCACCTGTGAGCTCTCCCTGCCTGAGTGAGATTTTTTTAGCCCACTCTCCCCACCTCCAGCCTTCCATGCCTGAGTGAGGTGTAGCCCCCTCTCCCACCGAGCCTCTCCCCTGCCTGAGTGAGAGGTGTGTAGCCCTCTCCCCACCGTAGCCTCTCTGCCTGAGTGAGAGGTTTAGCCCACTCTCCCCACCGTATCTTCCTTCCGCTTCCGGGAGTGAGAGGTGTAGCCCCCTCTCCCCACCGTGAGCCTCTCCCTGCCTGAGTGAGAGGGTAGCCCACTCTCCCCACCGTAGCCTCTCCCCTGCCTGAGCTGAGAGGTGTAGCCCACCTCCCCACCGTAGCCTCTCCCTGCCTGAGTGAGAGGTGGAGCCACTCTCCCCACCGTAGCCTCTCCCTGCCTGGGAGTGAGGTGTAGCCCACTCCTCCCCACCGTAGCCTCTCCTGCCTGAGTGAGAGGTGTAGCCCACTCCTTCACCGTAGCCTCCCCTGCCTGAGTGAGAGGCAGCCTCTCCCACCGTAGCCCTCCCTGCCTGAGCACCTCTCCCCACCGTAGCCTCTCCCTGCCTGGAGTGAGAGGTGTAGCCCCTCTCCCCACCGTAGCCTCTTCCCCCTGCCTGAGTGAGAGGTGTAGCCCACTCTCCCCACCGTAGCCTCTCTCTGCCTGAGTGAGAGGTGGGTAGCCCACTCTCCCACCGTAGCCTCTCCCTGCCTGGAGTGAGAGGTGTAGCCCCCCTCCCCACTGTAGCCTCCTCCGCCTGAGTGAGAGGTGTAGCCCCTCTCCCCACCGTAGCCTTCCTGCCTGAGTGAGAGGTGTAGCCCACTCTCCTCACTGCAGCGCTCTTCTCTTGCCTGAGGGACCGAGCCTCTCCTGCCTGAGTGGAGCCCACTCTCCACCGTAGCTCTCTCCTGCCTGAGTGAGAGGTGTAGCCCACTCTCTTCACCGTAGCCTCCCCTGCCCAGTGAGAGGGCAGCCCACCTCCCCACCGTAGCCTCTCCCTGCCTGAGTGAGATTTTTAGCCCACTCTCCTCACCAGAGCCCCTCCCCTGCCTGAGTGATTTTTTAGCCCACTCTCCCCACCGTAGCCTCTCCTGCCTCCAGTGAGAGGTGTAGCCCCTCCCCCCACCGTAGCCTCTCCCTGCCTGAGTGAGAGGTGTAGCCCCCTCCCCCACCGTAGCCTCTCCCTGCCTGAGTGAGAGTTTTAGCCCACTCTCCCCACCGTAGCCTCCCTGCCTGGAGTGAGAGGGTGTAGCCCACTCTCCCCACCGTAGCCCCTCTCCCTGCCTGAGTGAGAGGTGTAGCCCACTCTCCCACCGTAGCCTCCTCCTGCCTGGAGTGAGAGGTGTAGCCCCCTCTCCCCACCGTAGCCTCTCCCCTGCCTGAGTGAGAGGTGCAGCCCACTCTCCCCACCGTAGCCTCTCCTGCCTGAGTGAGAGGTGTAGCCCCCTCTCCCCACCGTAGCCTCTCCTTGCCTGAGTGAGAGGTGTAGCCCTCTCCCCACCGTAGCCTCTCCCTGCCTGAGTGAGAGAGGTAGCCCTCTCTCCCCACCGTAGCCTCTCCCCTGCCTGAGTGAGAGAGGTGTAGCCCACTCTCCCCACCGTAGCCTCTCCCCTGCCTGAGTGAGAGGTGTAGCCCACTCTCCCCACCGTAGCCTCTCCCCTGCCTGAGTGAGAGGTG
>NW_026290413.1:0-4617 GCF_023373465.1 Oncorhynchus keta
GTTCCAGATGGCGTAGCAGTCGGACCGCGTGTTTTGTCTTGTCCCGTCCTGTCTAGTGTAAATATGGTTTTCTTCGTTCGTTTTCTGTATATATTTCGTACATATTTTAATCTCACTTTCAAACTAGAGCTGAATATACTCTCCTGCAACCCGCATCACCCAATGTGGTACGGATCCGCCTTTTCTACTTTACTTTAGAACCGAAGCCACCATCAGAAGCTAGCCAGCTAACTAGCTACTAGCTCGTACTCAGTTAGCCATTGCTAGCGGTCTTCTAAGCTAACTAGAACACCAGCGCGACATCAACCCAGAGCATATCAGGCTCTTTCTCTACCACATCTCCGGATTCCTACAGGCTCTGAACCTTTACACCGGATCATCGCAACTAGCTAGCTGCAATTCCGTGTGTTCTCCTGGCAACGTCTCTGGCCCAAAACAAGCTACAGTTAGCCTTGAGCTAAGCCCACCTCCCGACTAGCCGAAGAGGCCCAACGATACCTCTTTTGCCAATTGGCCTGGACCCTTTACTGCCGACACGGAGCGCCGCCGATCCATCACGACTGGTCCGCCGACATAATCGTCCGAGGTGGTTTCAACAGGCTTTTTCGTTGCGACATCGCCAAAGACCCATCTGCTGGCCAAGGCGCGAGCTTTCTGAAACGCTGTGTCTCCAGCTCACCCAGCGCACTAGAGCTCCTGTAGCATAATCCTGGGCTACAATTACCGGGCCCACGACCGGTCTGTCGATGTCACACGCAAGAAGAGGAATAAACAGACTCACCCCATCGCGGCGTCCCCCCAAAGGTTAGCTCTCTAGCCCTCGCTATCTCCCTACTTGCTATTCGGCCTGCTAACGGCTAGCTTGTCTAGCCCGGACCTACGAACTGTTAGCTTGTTAGCACAGGCCTGCTAACCATCTGACTCACCTCATCCCAAACACTTCTGAACCCATTTACTTTCTATCTCTCTTGATTTTTATTTGTTTATATACCTTCCGAAACCTGCCTCACCCACTGTGATACGGATTCGCTATCACTTTTATTTTTATTTATTTTTATGACACACTCAAGAACCTCCAGACGCTAACCTAACTAGCTACAGTTATTTAGTCATTGTTAGTTTAAAAAAAAAAAACCTGGAAACCCGCCAGCCCAGCTTCCCCTGCCCATCCACCGCTGCCCCCTGGACACTGATCTCTTGGCTACATAGCTGACGACGCTGGACTGTCCATTAATCCGGTACCCCATTCTGCTTGTTTGTTTATCTGTCGGCCCAGTTGCCTAGTCAACGCCATTTTACCTGCTGTTTGTTGTGCTAGCTGATTAGCCTCGCCTACTGTTTTTGCTAGCTTTCCCAATTCAACACCTGTGATTACTGTATGCCTCGCTGTATGTCTCTCCCAAATGTCAATATGCCTTGTATACTGTTGTTCAGGTTAGTTATCATTGTTTTAGTTCTGTGGAGCCCCTAGATCCACTCTGCATACCCTGTCACCTCCTTTGTCCACCCACACATGCGGTGACCTCACCCATTACAACCAGCATGTCAGAGATACAACTCTCTCATCATCGCAGTGCCTGGGCTTACCTCCAGCTGTACCCGCACCCCACCATGCCCTGTCTGCGCATTATGCCCTGAATATATTCTACCATGCCCAGAAGCCTGCTCCTCTTATCTCTGCCCCCAACGCTCTAGGCGACCAGTTTTGATAGCCTTTAGCCGCACCCTCATACTACTCCTTCTCTGTTCGCGGGTGATGTGGAGGTAAACCCAGGCCCTGCATGCCCCCAGGTACCCTCATTTGTTGACTTCTGTGATCGAAAAAGTCTTGGTTTTATGCATGTCAACATCAGAAGCCTCCTCCTAAGTTTGTTTTACTCACTGCTTTAGCACACTCTGCTAACCTGATGTCCTTGCCGTGTCTGAATCCTGAAAACAGGAAGGCCACCAAAAATTCAGAGATTTCCATACCCAACTATAACATCTTCCGTCAAGATAAAACTGCCAAAGGGCGGAGTCGCCAGTCTACTGCAGAGATAGCCTGCAAAGTAATGTCATACTTTCAGGTCCATACCCAAACAGTTTGAACTACTAATTTTGAAAATTACTCTCTCCAGAAACAAGTCTATCACTGTTGCCGCCTGCTACCGACCCCGTCAGCTCCCAGCTGCGCCTGGATTCCATTTGTGAATTGATCGGCCCCATCTAGCTTCAGAGTTTGTTCTGTTAGGTGACCTAAACTGGGATATGCTTAACACCCTGGCAGTCCTACAATCTAAGCTAGATGCCCTCAATCTCACTCAAATCATCAAGGAACCCACCAGGTACAACCCTAACTCTATAAACAAGGCACCCTCATAGGCGTCATCTGACCAACTGGCCCTCCAAATATACCTCCAGCTGTCTTCAACCAGGATCTCAGCGATCACTGCCTCATCGCCTGTATCACGGAGCCGCAGTCCAAGCGACCACCCCTCATCACTGTCAAACGCTCCCTAAAACACTTCTGTGAGCAGGCCTTTCTAATCGACCTGGCCCGTGTATCCTGGAAGGACGATGACCTCATCCCGTCAGTTGAGGATGCCTGGTCATTCTTTAAAAATAACTTCCTCACCATTTTAGATAAGCATGCTCCGTTCAAAAATGCAGAACCAAGAACAGATACAGCCCTTGGTTCCTCAGACCCTGACTGCCCTCGACCAGCACAAAAACATCCTGTGGCGGACTGCAATAGCATCGAATAGCCCCGTGATATGCAACTGTTCAGGGAAGTCAGGAACCAATACACGCAGTCAGTCAGGAAAGCTAAGGCCAGCTTCTTCAGGCAGAAGTTTGCATCCTGTGGCTCCAACTCCAAAAGTTCTGGGACACTGTGAAGTCCATGGAGAACAAAAGAGCACCTCCTCCCAGCTGCCCACTGCACTGAGGCTAAAGCACGGTCTCCACCGATAAATCCATGATTATCGAAAACTTCAATAAGCACTTCTCAACGGCTGGCCATGCCTTCCGCCTGGCTACTCCAACCTCGGCCAACAGCTCCGCCCCCCCGTAGTTCCTCACCCAAGCCTCTCCAGGTTCTCCTTTACCCAGATCCAGATAGCAGATGTTCTGAAAGAGCTGCAAAACCTGGACCCGTACAAATCAGCTGGGCTTGACAATCTGGACCGCTATTTCTGACTATCTGCCGCCATTGTCGCCGACCCCTATTACCAGCCTGTTCAACCTCTCTTTCATATCGTCTGAGATCCCCAAAGTTGGAAAGCTGCCGCAGTCATCCCCCTCTTCAAGGGGGAGACACCCTGGACCCAAACTGCTATAGACCTATATCCATCCTGCCCTGCCTATCTAAGGTCTTGAAAGCCAAGTCAACAAACAGGTCACTGACCATCTCGCGATCCATACCTTCTCCGCTGTGCAATCTGGTTTCCGAGCCGGTCACGGGTGCACCTCAGCCACACTCAAGGTACTAAATGATATCATAACCGCCATCGATAAAAAGACAGTACTGTGCAGCCGTCTTCATCGACCTCGCCAAGGCTTTCGACTCTGTCAATCACCAAATTCTTATCGGCAGACTCAACAGCCTCGGTTTTCGGATGACTGCCTTGCCTGGTTTGCAATTACTTTGCAGACAGAGTTCAGTGTGTCAAATCAGAGGGCATGCTGTCCGGTCCTCTGGCAGTCTCTATGGGGTGCCACAGGGTTCAATTCTCGGGCCGACTCTTTTCTCTGTATATATCAATGATGTTGCTCTTGCTGCGGGCGATTCCCTGATCACCTCTGCGCAACGACACCATTCTATATACTTTCGGCCCGTCATTGGACACTGTGCTATCAACCTCAAACGAGCTTCAATGCCATACAGCACTCCTTCCGTGGCCTCCAACTGCTCTTAAGCGAGTAAAACCAAATGCATGCTTTTCAACCCGATCGCTGCCTGCACCCGCATGCCCGACTAGCATCACCACCCTGGATGGTTCCAACCTTGAATATGTGGACATCTATAAGTACCTAGGTGTATGGCTAGACTGCAAACTCTCCTTCCAGACTCATCAAACATCTCAATCAAAAATCAAATCCAGAGTCGGCTTTCTATTCCGCAACAAAGCCTCCTTCACTCACGCTGCCAAGCTTACCTATAAAACTGACTATCCTACCGATCCTCGACTTCGGCGATGTCATCTACAAAATGGCTTCCAACACTCTACTCAGCAAACTGGATGCAGTCTATCACAGTGCCATCCGTTTTGTCACTAAAGCACCTATACCACCCACCACTGGACTTGTATGCTCTAGTCGGCTGGCCCTCACTACATATTAGGTCGCCAGACCCACTGGCTCAGGTCATCTACAAGTCCATGCTAGGTAAAGCTCCGCCTTATCTCAGTTCACTGGTCACGATGGCAACACCCATCCCAGCACGCGCTCCAGCAGGTGTATCTCACTGATCATCCCTAAAGCCAACACCTCATTTGGCCGCCTTTCGTTCCAGTACTCTGCTGCCTGTGACTGGAGCGAATTGCAAAAATCGCTGGGATTGGAGACTTTATCTCCCTCTCCAACTTCAAACATCCTACCTGGTTAAATAAAGGTGAAATAAAATAAAAATAAAAAAAA
>NW_026290414.1:0-682 GCF_023373465.1 Oncorhynchus keta
CCCTGCACCACCCGGTACTATACCCTGGTACCAACCCGGTACTAAACCCTGCACCACCCGTACACTACCCTGCACCACCCGGTACACTACCCTGCACCACCCGGTACTCTACCCTGCACCACCCGGTACTATACCCTGCTTCCACCCGGTACTCTACCCTGCACCACCCGGTACTATACCCTGCTTCCATCCGGTATTCTACCCTGCACCACCCGGTACTATACCCTGCACCACCCGGTACTCTAGCCTGCATCACCCGGTCCTCTACCCTCCACCACCCGGTACTATACCCTGCACCACCCGGTACTATACCCTGCACCACCCGGTACTATACCCTGCACCACCCGGTACTCTAGCCTGCACCTTAGAGACTGCTGCCCTGTGTACACAGAGTCATAGATCACTTCAATAATGTTTACATACTATTTTACCCATTCTATATAACTACTGCTGTCCACTTCATATGTATATACTGTATTCTAGTCATGGTTCATCCTGTTGTCCACTTCATATGTATATACTGTATTCTAGTCATGGTTCATCCTGCTGTCCACTTCATATGTATATACTGTATTCTAGTCATGGTTCATCCTGCTGTCCACTTCATATATATATACTGTATTCTAGTTCATCCTGTAGTAACTACTGCTGTCCACTTCATATGTATATACTGTATTCTAGT